>NW_021680423.1:1381758-1398028 GCF_001412515.2 Diachasma alloeum
GCCTTCGGCGGCCTCGTCTCCGACTCACGTGCCTCGTGCGCCTGTACTCCACCAGCGTTGAATTCAGCACTTCTCCGCCTTAGCACGTAATATACTATTGTCGACAATGTGCACAGCGTTATACCGACAAATTAATTTATTGCGCAGTTTTTAGTTTTTCATACACCTAAGTGGAACTGCCTACGACTTTTCGGGATTTGATGGGACAGGTCTAAGGGACAAACTTCCAGGAGATCCATCGCAGACATTCTTCTCCTTCATTCCTCTTTCTTTTCAACGGACATAAACTTGATTGACAGGTGGCCTTCACCTAATTCTCCATCATGATCGCAGTAGAATGAATCTATGGACGAACCGATAATCTTTTGCGAATTATTATTTATGTCTTTCGCCTGCTTTCCTGCTCAACAATGACTGACTTATTAAGAACCGGCATGCAGCGCCACGAAGTGACTTGCAATGTCTCTTTACTGAAATTTTTTTACCGCTAATTCTGCAATATAGCCCCGCATCAACACCGCGTGAGTTTGGCGGGGGAGTGTATAGATATAAATAACTTCAATAAAATTCTGTCTTCTACACTTCTCGTTGAATGGCATTGCAGCACCAGCGCACGAGACATAATGATGATGGAATGTAAATGTAAATTGACACCTCTTTGTCCAGTCCCTCCTGGCACTCATCGAACATTTTCAGGAGTGGGAG
Source organism: Diachasma alloeum (assembly GCF_001412515.2). Lineage (NCBI taxonomy): Eukaryota > Metazoa > Arthropoda > Insecta > Hymenoptera > Braconidae > Diachasma > Diachasma alloeum. The sequence continues at coordinate 1,382,464 of NW_021680423.1, forward strand.
AAAGGATAAATAAACACCAAGAGAACTGATGGAATCGCTGGCGTTGATTGTAATTTGTAATTATGGAAGGATCTTAGTAATGAGTTACTACTGAGAAATACTACGTTCGTTCACTACTATACTGTGCTCATAATAATAACATTTCCACTATCCACCTGTGTAAGAAATTCATTCTTCGAAGAGTCTCGTTACTCTATCGTAAAGAGTTCTGGAATTCGAACGTATAGTGCCACCTCCCTCCCCTTTACCAGACAAGTCGACGGAAAAATTCGAACGATCAACAGAATAAAATCATCAGACGGATAATGGAACCATCAGTATGAGACCATTCTACACGATGCACAGAAATTTAGGAGTTTAGATTTTCTATTTTCAGAGAAGAATTTTTTTTTTATCTTTTTAGTCTATACTTTTTTTTGTGGAATTATTTCTAGATCGTCAACTCGAGATATCTATAGTTGAAGACCTTGTACAAGCCGCACTACTATTTATAAATGTTTTTTTCAGGTAAATAAAGAATTCTAAGCTCAATGTTTCGCATTCACTGTAACAATACTACTTCAACTAGTCTTCGCAACTCTGAGGAAAATAATAAATCGATGACGTAGAAATGTCTGAAGCTATTTACATAATTCAGGCTAGGTTTCGTATTGATTCTCAAAATTTCTATGAATCGTAAGATGAAGAGCGATGAGAGTTGTCAAGCACTGAGTATTAAAATAAGCATAAGAAATCCAGAGAGGTGGAAATGACGCTTGGAAAATGTAGAGCTACTGTATCAGTTCTTGTTAACGCGCTTTGTTGAATGGATCTGATTTTTCTATTACCTTTCATTAAATTCGTCAGACTCAATATTCGTGAAAATGAGTCATCAAACTGATTGAACTTTAGTTCTGTTTAAGTCCAATGAATTATTTTCAGTGAATTTTGAGGAGATAGTGATTCGGGAATATGAAAAAAGATCTGTAATCAGGCGAAATGCAGCGTGTGTTGAGCTTGCAAGCAGCTCGAAGTTTCGGCGAGTCAACCGAATTTGTGACAAAACGCATGTGTTTTTCGTTTTTGTTCTCTATTGGATTTTTGTGCCTCCTTTGTGGGTTTTTGATTGGGAGGTTTGCGGCACAGAGGGCTGTTGATATCAGAGCTGAAAGGGAACAAAAAGCGGTGGCTGGCAATGGCCTTGAGAGTGGTGAGCAACTGCAGCAGCGGATTATTCAAGAGCTTGAGACGAGAGGGTTCGATGGACCTACAGACCTCACGTAAAATATCAAGTTTTTCATTAAATCAAAAAATCCGGGTTGCAATTTCGCGCCTATATAATTGTCGCCACATACCTGTTTCACTTGCTCCAAAACATCATTATAAATCTGTGTTAACCGTCGAGTCTTGAATAATCATCGACCACTCATCCACTGTTTGTTTGATAGACTCTGTATATAATTGTTATATTCTTCTGTTGCTATTTCTGTTAATGAAATCCACGAACCACGTAGTTGAATATTAATTTGTTGTTAATTCCGTTTTGTTTTTTATGAAGGGAAGGCCGCAGTGAAAGTTGAAAGTTGACGAAAGGCAATATGTAAGCTCTTTGAAAATTTTAATTTTTCGATTTTTTTGCTCAGAATTAGTGGAGACAATCATATTTTAGTATGATGCAAAGTGTTGTATTGACCAGCTGATCAATTAAAACCATACGATTGACTGACCCTCCCCCCCCTTCCCCCACCATCACAGGGGAAGACATATAAGGACAACCCCCAAACATCGGAGCTCAGAATCGGAGCTCATAGCCCTGAAGATGCAGACTGCAATGTTTGCGAAACGTCGGCGCACTGCTGAAACCAAACGCGGCATCCATCCGGAAGCCAATAATGTCATTAATAATGGCCGCGAAGCCTCAAAACTAATACATGGGACATTCCATGTCAACTCAGCCTCCCCGGATTTTTTTTTGTCTACGAAAAATAATTTGATTACCGCATTTCGAACTACTATATATAGACAGTATTCCTGCCAAATTTCATTGCCTCATGATTTTTTGTTTCTGAGATAATGACTACCAAACTTTAAATTTTCAAAAATTCATAACTTTTGAATGGCGCATCCGATTCGAACAAATAAAAGAAAATTTTTGTTTTCGTTCATACTTTCATGAAAAAAATACTCCATAGGCGTGAAGAAGCTTCTACACCTATTTTTCGATGAATTTTTACGTTTTTATTTTTTTTCGGCTCCAGGGCCGTCCGGTATTCGACTGGAATATTTTTTTTCTGATAGAGGACGTCCATATATGATGTAAAAAAAATACGCCAACATGGGAGAGACAACCAGTGCACCGGAGAAAATTTTTGTTTCTTAAATTTTCGTGTTTTTCTGCTTTCTAGGGGAGCTGCCTCGTCTTTATTAAGAAATTGATATTTCAATCCATACCTTTGATGAATATGAGTTAGGAAAGAGATTCATCACGATAGAAAAGAGAAACAATTTTCGAGTTTTTTCGCTATCTATGAGAGCTCTCAAAAGAAACAAACGTGTCAATCAATATTTTTTGCTCATAACGATGAAAAGGAAAGCCATCATGAAAGAGACAAGCAGTACACCAGAAAAATGTGATTTCTTCGCAATTTTCTTTTTTTTTCTCCTTTTCTCTTTTCCTTCTTCTTTTCAATCTTTTTTTTGCTTCTTTCACCTTTCAATCGACAGTTTTCCCTTCTGCTAGATGGGAGGGATTATCAACAACATTATAGACCTCTTTCGAAAGACAAAGTACTCCTCCAAAGAGTTGCGAAACATGGAAAAACAAGTTTTATTTTACTGTAACGACCTTTTTACATTTTTACAATAAGAGGCTATTATTGACCGTCTCCAACTACCACTTGCCCAATTGCACTGATTTACTATATGTACATCTATTCATCACGATTACTGTTTTCTAAGTGCTTTCCGTTTTGTTGCTGTTGTTTGGTTTCGTTTCGGAAAAACTTCTTGGTTTTCCGCAGCCGAATATCGTTTCATTAACAATTGCTCTCCCGGTTTTGAAATGAAACAATGGTGTTTTTGAATGGCTGGAATAGCTTTGGCACTATCAAATCTTTCCCTCAATTCAGTTCTTATATTCTCATGTTCATCCTTGGTGAAAAAAAACACATCAATTCCTTTGAAATTCTTTTTTGACCATCGAAACAAAGCATCTCGCGTCAGGATGGGTTCACCATGGACGATTTGCAAGCTTCTACGTCTCGCTTCTTTTTTGAAAATAGCACCCACACCGTCATAAGCTCCTTTACCGTGTGCGGTTGCATGGAAATGGGCCTCTGCATCTATTCCAAAATCAGTGTTGTGATGCAGAAGATTAGCCATTTGGTAACGATTCTTGTAATGCTGTGCAGCTCCATCGGTGACATAAATGATTCTCTCGACATCTTTGCAGTTATTCTTTACATGTTGTATTAGAATTTTCTGTACCAAGTAAACAGCTGCGGTATCGTGAGTAGTACTATCTGACAAAACAACTAAACTTCGATGCTGGATCTCGTTTCCTTCGCGATAGTAGTAAACAACGGGATGGACTGTACATTGGTCATTGTTATAGTGGAAGGATTGAGTAGCATCTTGAGCCACAAAGGCATAATTTGATGAGAAACCACAGTGCACTACTTCGCCGTTATTCAAATTCTCTTTTCGATCTTTAACAAAAGCTGATTGTTCTTTAGGCGCGATAAGTGTCAATTCTACGACTCCTTTGAAGACGATAGGTTGAGGATAATGACACTGGATTTCGAAGAGGCACATTACAGCTCCTAGGAGCATAGGTGCTTACCTACGCTCCGCGAAACGAAACGTACAGCGCCTCTAACGTCCTTTGTCGTAACTTACCGATAGTGTGGCGGACGGGAAAACACAAAAACGTGACTGAAAGTGTGAAAGAAATTAAAAATCGAAATGAATCGTATTATACCGGAAACTCAGGAGGAAATACTTTCTCTCGATATANGGACAATCACACGTATTTTTTCTCTCAAAAAAATCTCTGCTCAATTTTCTAATTTTTTTCAAATTCTTTTGGAGTAAGTGGGGCAAGGGGGTGAGCTATTGTATGATCCATCATATTTTCATATGTTTGGGATAAAAGTTCATGATTATTGTGATTTTTTTCCATTATTTTTTCTTTTGCTTATTTGGGTTTGACTGGATGGGGGGGGGGCTTCGCCCTCCACCCCCCCCCTTCCTCCGGGGGCTTCGCCCTCTGGACCCCACCTGCGCCTCCACCGCCGCCCTTGTCACGCCTTCGTAACGAAAAAAAGATTATGTCATTCGGCCGATGGCGTCGGATTGTGAGTCGTGCTGCAAACTTCACACTCCTCACAATCCTCCACCTATCATCCTCATGACAAAATCTACTATAATCGTTCGACAAGAAGATCGACGAAGTCATCCATCGCAAGCGTTTGTGTCTGCAAAGTACACCTGTCAGTGGTTTGCCACACGCGAAATTGCACAGTTTCGACAACAGAATCAGAAAGGAGCTTCTTCAATTCACATGAGAAGAGTTTCACCCCAGGGCAGTCGTTATATTCATCCAGATAACAGGCCGGGGTTGGATTTTTACACATCAGTTGTGTTAGACAATCTTTGTAATGGTTGAGTGGGCAGGGGGATGTTTAGTTAGAGTGACAATGTTGATGGCTTCGAGCATCAATTTGCAATTTTGATGATACGTGCAAACACATATGACGTGAGTACCATTTGCTCCCACCAGTACACATTGTTTTGGTCTCAGCTCAGCGAACTTACTGAAACCAACCAAAGCCTCTGGATGAGTATTTTTATACTTCCTATGAAGGTGTTTCAGATTTTCGAGTATCATTTGCTTTTGCTCTACTTTCTTCTCTCCATTGATTTTGACGGATACTTTATCTTTCATCCCTGGCATGACACGACTATTCTCTAGATAAAACTTATGTACTTTCTTGACCGTTTGTTTTGGAAGTGAATGGCCTGCGTTCACAATTGGTAAGGTAAATACTCCTTTGATTTCTCTCAATTTTTTCGCTCTTGACGCCATGTATCTCGTAATGCCAAATTCAGAAGCGATTTTCCGCTCGCTCCACGACTGTGGAGGAACCGTCAAGATTTGCAAGCACTCACCGTACTTTTCCAGATCATTGAATTTTTTCTTCAAACCATCCAGCATTTCTTCTAATTCTATTTCTCTCGAAGATCGATAGCGCTTTGATAAAGAAGGATCAGCGTCACTTTGGTCATCTTCCGCATCAGAATACATGGGGGAACTGGAGAATTCAGATACATTGTCCGCTTCTTCATCGATTGAAATGCCGGAATCGTCGAGATGGAAAGACCGACCTGATCTCAGAGAACTGTTCATCACATCTGGGCTTGGTTCGGGTGTTTCGGCTTGGGGCTTTGATATCTCGGGTGGGGTGTCCGAACATCGAAGATGTGTATCATGAAGATTCACCATTGAGACGGATGGAATCACATAATTCGGGGCCATCTTCCGGCACTGGCCACAGATTTTCGCAGACTTTGGTAGAAAGGGAAACTTCTTGTGTATTACCGAGGAAATGGGCCGCAAATCCAAACCATTGTGTCCCTTCTGACCAGGAATCCGCATCGGATTCACACACCTATCACTTCGCGGGATTCTATGAAATGCAAAATTATCAAATCCAATCCGAAATTATCCGGAAAATGAGGATTATTCCAATGAGTAACGTGAAAACTGCTTACCTCGATACAACAGACAGGAAAATGCAAATCGATTCGCAAGGAATTGTACAACGATGAAAACTCAATGAGGAAGTTGAAGTTTTCACTAAAACTAGAGCCTCAGGAAAAACTGATGATATTAAATCAATGAATTGATTCTTTTTGTTTTCTTTTCTCATTTGTTTGGTCATGATTAGGCGAACTTCCGATGATGATGACACAGTATAGCTCTCATAGAAAGCGAAAAGACGCAAAAATTTTGAAGAAATTTTTTTTCCCGACGCATTGTTTCTCTTTTCCATCGTGACGCATCTCTTTTCTAACTCATATTCATCAAAGGTATGGATTGAAATATCAATTTCTCAATAAAAACAAGGCAGCTCTTCTAGAAGGCGTAAAAACACGAAAATTTAGGAAACAAAAATTTTCTTCGGTACACTGGTTGTCTTTCCTACGATGGCGTATTTTTTTACATCAAATATGGACGTCCTCTATGAGAAAAAAAATATTCCAGTCGAATATCGGACGGCCCTAGAGCCGAAAAAAAAATGAAAACGTAAAAATTCATCGAAATTTAGATGTAGAAGCTTCTTCACGCCTATGGAATTTGTTTTCCTCAAAGTATGAACGAAAACAAACATTTTCTTTTTTTATTTGTTGGAATCGGATGCGCCATTCAAAAGTTATGAATTTTTGAAAATTTAAAGTTTGGTAGTCATTATCTCAGAAACAAAAAATCATGAGGCAATGAAATTTGGCAGGAATACTGTCTATATATAGTAGTTCGAAATGCGGCAATCAAATCATTTTTTCTAGACAAAAAAAAATCCGGGGTGGCTGAGTTGAGATGGAATGTCCCACATACCCGTTCATAAAAGTTTTCGAAATATTCCCGTTTTTTCATTAAAAAAAAACTATGCAAACACTGGCTTTTATAAAAATCGAGATATCAATCTTGAAATTTGGACAGAAAATATGTATAACCTCATACGAAGTATTCGAAACACTGGAATTTTGATAGCACCCATGGAGGTGGGTGCCATCAACCATTGGAAATTTTTGCTAGTAGTTAGTGTTGTAAAGCTGTAAACTTTTGTGATATTTCAGACCATTCGGAAGCCCGCCATCAATGTATTGATGGCGAAAAAAATAAAACACCACTCAGTAACATTCTCAGTGTTACATGACACGCTGACATATGCTCGCTGTCCCCTGCTTGTTTTGATCTTTCATTTTGCATAACTGCCACACTCATGTTCAAAAAAAAATTTTTTAATGTAGTTCTCTGGTGTATAATGGCCTTCAATGTACACCATACTAAAGTACAATGATCCCTACCAGTTCTGAGAAAAAAATCGATAAATTGGAATTTAAAAGAAAACTCACATATTTTTTTTGCCACTGTATTATATTGTGTGGAAACTAAAATTTAAGGGAATCCATCAAAAATCCTTGTAAGGGGACTATTTTGATAATTTTATGCCTATGCAGACAGATGCCGTCAATGCATAATAGAGACAAAAAACTTCTTGGCTCTGCATGTCTTTCGTATATCCAAGTAAGATAGCCCTCGGAATAAAATTTATTTGCCTAACCTATCTACTAACAACTCATTTGCGCGGTCGTTATATGAGACTTCCCGCCAAAGTGCGCGCAATCATTTTTTATATACATTTTTTCTTTAATAGGAAACAAATCGAATTCTCATTTGTGGCGGTTTACCGAAGTTTGGTCATTGTCAGACAATTGAGCACAAAGAATTCCAATACTCATCGGATTCACTAGGAAAGTCTATTGGACTTTAATTGCAATTGTATGATTTTTTCGTAGATCCTATTGAAAAATTGTTTTTTTTACATCTTTTGAAATGCATAGATATAAAATACATAGAAATAAAATATTCACGAGGAAAAAAAAATGAATTCTGATTTCGCTGTACAACTTATCCCATATACATAGACATTTCCTCCGGAATTTTCTCGGCAATAGTTCAAAGGTTCTAAAAATCAATAATTATGGAAATACTGTGAAGAATTTCCATAAAACTCGATAAAATTAGAAATCGTTATTTTTTTCTCAATTTAATAACGCCTTCACGTTTTTAAAGAAGAAAATCTATCCTCTATGTTCCTAATACTTCATAATCCCGAGTGAAAATTCCGCTCAGGCCACCTAAAGTTGGAACAAAAATGGATCCATCTGTAGTCAGGTTCGGCTGATCAGGTGAAACCTGATCAAAACCTGGTGAAAAACTGATCCAGTGTTTCTAAGGTCAGGCAGCCTGACACCACTTTGATCAGATTCAGATTTGGTCACCCTGATTTCAATTTGAGCAGAGTATTCTGAGATGAAGTTGATCAGATTTGAATTTTATCAGACGTCTGGAGGGTTAAACGTAGCACGGATCGGGCGTCTTAAGGATGTACTTACACCCTTTTCGCCAAAATTCACGTTTTTTGAGTTTTTCTGGTAAATTGTTGATCGGATTGATGTGAAAAAATATGCCGTTTTTGCGTTTTATCATTACTTAATGACTCACGAAATTTCATGATCGTGTAATCATTTTCCTGCGTTTCTTCTAAAACTTTTCAAAAACTCACAAAACTTTAGAAAAAATGCAGGAAAATGATTGTACTACCATGAAACTTTGTGAGCCAGTCAGTAATGATAAAACGCAAAAACAGTATATTATTTCGCGTCAATCCGATCAATAATTTGCCGGAAAAATGAAAAAAACGTAAATTTGGACCGAAAGGGTGTAGTACATCCTTAAGATTCAAAAGAGTCAGATATTTAAAGGTCAGAAGTCTCAGGGATCAAAGGTCTCAATGGTCAAAAGTGTCAGAGGGTCGAGCCTCGTAAGGGCCAGACATTTAAAGGATCAGGTGCATACCATTTCAAGGCTCAAATATCTTATTTGAAAGCTCAGGCAATATAAAGATTAGATGTTTCAAACATCAAATGTCTTAAGGTCAGACGTATGAAGGGTCAAATGTCTCAAATATTAGACTTCATAAGGGTCAGCTGTTTCACGGCTCAAACGTCTTAAGGATAAAAAATCAAAAGGATCGAATGTAAAGGGACAGATGGGCGGAGAGGAAGAACGACAGGGGGGGGGGGGTTGGATGAATTCACCCCTACTATCAGAAGTCTATCTAGAAATTGCTTATTGTCAGCAATAATAGAGGAATAATATTTGAACATGATACATGCAAACGAATGTCATATTGACAATATGAGATACATAATGCAAAATTAGGGCTGTACTCTAGTGATTAGGACGTAGGTTTAATAATGATAGGAGCCCGGGTTCGAAATCAGTCGTGGGCGGAATAATTTGCGATAACAAAATCGGCCTTTTCTGCGATAAATACTTTGCGGGGTGACCACTAAGGTCACAAACGATCGTAAAAATGATTTTTGCAAATTTAATTATTATTTTTGTTAAGGGTCAGTAATGAAATCAGTAATGAAACTGAACGCGTTCCTCCGGTCCGGACCCATAGGGCTTGATCAGCCCTGGCGCACCTGATCGAAATTTCCACTCGGGGGATTTTGCTTCTACATCCCATATTATGGCGGCTAGGGACGAGTAACGTTTATTGTAACTAACTGCCGAGATAGCATGCGATTTCATGAAAAAATGGAATATATCTTCAAAGAGTTAATTATTGGGTAGTCTAGAACTCGAATACTCTATCTATCAGACGCCATAGGAACCCATGTAAGTAGGTTGCGAGGCCTATCTCTCCTAAGGAGCTACTGTCGGGTGGGGAAAATGTGAACCTGTAGAAGTAGGTCCGCGACCTACGCCCCGCCCCCATTTGAGTTCCCAATAGTTGATTGAAAATTCATACAGATCACAACAATACGTTTCATTTTCTATTTTTCTTATTTTGTCAATTTTTTCATTGCAGGTTATATTTCGCCGAATTATCTTTATTTTCTTTTTCATATTTTTACTCTCACTTTCTTTCTCCAATGAAAATTGGATAGCAAGACATATACAGAATGTTAATGGTTAACAAAAAATTAGCTAATAGAATAACCGCCTGTACCGGCATGGATTTGCTGGGGGTTCCTATGCTAGTCCTATGTTTTATTGGAGTGCGAATGCGGCATAATGTAGAATCCACAGCCACATGCATGGGGTTGGATAGAGTGCCGAGCGGGACTCGAAGGCCGTAAAAAAAGCTCACGAGATAAGTTATAGAGATTCATGTGATCCTTTTGATCGTTATTTTGTCCCAAGAATGAGTTATTTTAAGACAATATATCTTTAGAGCTTTTGAATAGAACATTCCGCCACTTAAAAGAACCAACTATGTCCTCTTAAATCACTCGTCGCTTGTTCTGGAGATGATTATATAATTAACAAAGATTTCATATTTGACTTTTCGATCCTATTTTTCTCACTAAGACATCAAAATCATTCTTCCAATAATAAAAGAATATCAATTCATTCAATTTTCAGGAGGAGCATGAGAAACACTGCCCTGAGGAACGTGGAAACTATGTTTTCAGCTTTAGATTTCTTTTCGAAATTAGGGGTTACTGGCGGTTGTTTAACTGCAAAAGTTAATGGATCGCTTGAAACAGGTCATTATTATCAGCTGCACAATTAAATGCTTCAGATACTAAAACCAAATGAATATTACATTCCCAGACCGATACGTTGTTGTAACGACTGGAGGGGAAGAGAACATTGACATTGTTATCGAAGTAGTCGAGGAATTACATAAATCGACTTCTGATAATGACTGGAAGCCACGCAGGACTCTAATGTTCCTTTTATATGAGAATTCATTGAATGACTGTCTCCAACTCTTTTCTGATTACGAAAAATCAAAAATTGTGGCTCTGTTAGCTATTGATAAGACTGCAATTGATGGTAAGATCACTCTTCAATAAATTTTCTTCACTGAAACATGCATTCTTTATAATTATGCATTCGTTTTATTTTCCTAAATCTGAGACGGTATCGCAACGAAAACTTCCTCGAATGTTTTTTTTAAAATAATGCCATGATCATATTTAGCAAAAGGACCTTGTTAAAAATGGAGAATTCCGAAGATTTTCGAAATCCGAATTAAAGTTATTTTTTACTTTTTTCGAAAGAAATTCTGTAAATCATTTCTTCACTCACTGATTTGAAAACTATGATAAATCTTGGATTATTTTTATTGGGATTCATACTCACATTCTTGCTTCCCACAGGAAATGGCTACTTCGTTTCTTCTGGATCTGACATAGTCCAAACAACTGTTCTCAAATCCTTCGAAAATTACGCTGGACCGAAAACTTATGAGAATACGTACTTGCCTCGGTTGAAGCTCAACATCCCCCACTCTGTCATCACTTTCATGGTAAACGAAATTCCTCCAAAATAGTATATTTCGGTGCGTGCGTGACAAAGTATCGGAAACTTGTGCCACACTTCCATGAGACCAAGAATACTCGCTTCGCTCGGTTAGATCGCGGTTTTCGGGCCCAACGACATAAAATACTGTATGCCACACGGCAATAAAAGCATTATCTGGCGAATGTGGATTATAATCCGAGCCGGAGGCGATAATACTTTTATCGCCTGGTGGCATAATATACTATTTTGTCACACCTGCACGTTTGAACGCACATTATGTAGTCAGCTGCCGGAGCTACAATTGAGCCCGAACTCCCTTAGGAGTTTCTTATGGTCATCTGCGCATATGCCTGCGCATAACAACACGCTCGTTCACCACCAGCCGCAATTTTTGGGTACTAAAAATTATCTGGAGGTGCCAGATGTGTCTAAATGAAAAATTTGAATTTTTACCCGGGGCCAAAGTGTCAGATCTTGGATTTTTTCCGGGGGAAAGTGGACTTCCGCCAAAATAGAATTTTTTCGTCAAGTGAATGTTGATTCCGTATTTATTGGCCCCTCTAATGCTAATAAAACCCTCAGCGGGTTCAGAAATGTAGAAATGAAAATAATATATTGTGCCCCTAGGGAGTAAAAGTATTTTCTGACGAATGTGACGTTATAACCCGAACGGAAGGCGAGGCTTATAATCACATTCGTCAGAAAATACTTTCATGTCGTTGGGCCCGAGAAAACCGCGATTCTGACCTCGCTTCGCTCCGTTAGATCGCGGTTTTCGGGCCCAATGACATAAAATACCGTATGCCACACGGCGATAAAAGCATTATCTGGCGAATGTGATTATAATCCGAGCCGAAGGCGATAATACTTTTATCGCCTGATGACATAATATACTATTCTTCACCCGGGGCCAAAGTGTCAGACCTGAGATTTTTTCGGGGGAAAGTCGACTTTCGGCAAAATCGAATTTTTTTGCCGATTGAACATTGATTCCAATGATTTAAGCGACGGGCTATTCAAAACTCTCAAAAGTATGTGGAAAAAGTGAAAACTGAAAAAAAAATTTTTTCACCCAGAGCCAAAGGGTCAGATTTTCGGTTTTTCCAGATGACTCAAGCGCCGGGCTATCCAAAACTCTCAATAGTATTTGGAAAAAGTAAAAAAACCATTTTTTTTTCACCTGGGGCCAANTTATGGTCATCTGCGCATATGCCTGCGCATAACAACACGCTCGTTCACCACCAGCCGCAATTTTTGGGTACTAAAAATTATCTGGAGGTGCCAGATGTGTCTAAATGAAAAATTTGAATTTTTACCCGGGGCCAAAGTGTCAGATCTTGGATTTTTTCCGGGGGAAAGTGGACTTCCGCCAAAATAGAATTTTTTCGTCAAGTGAATGTTGATTCCGTATTTATTGGCCCCTCTAATGCTAATAAAACCCTCAGCGGGTTCAGAAATGTAGAAATGAAAATAATATATTGTGCCCCTAGGGAGTAAAAGTATTTTCTGACGAATGTGACGTTATAACCCGAACGGAAGGCGAGGCTTATAATCACATTCGTCAGAAAATACTTTCATGTCGTTGGGCCCGAGAAAACCGCGATTCTGACCTCGCTTCGCTCCGTTAGATCGCGGTTTTCGGGCCCAATGACATAAAATACCGTATGCCACACGGCGATAAAAGCATTATCTGGCGAATGTGATTATAATCCGAGCCGAAGGCGATAATACTTTTATCGCCTGATGACATAATATACTATTCTTCACCCGGGGCCAAAGTGTCAGACCTGAGATTTTTTCGGGGGAAAGTCGACTTTCGGCAAAATCGAATTTTTTTGCCGATTGAACATTGATTCCAATGATTTAAGCGACGGGCTATTCAAAACTCTCAAAAGTATGTGGAAAAAGTGAAAACTGAAAAAAAAATTTTTTCACCCAGAGCCAAAGGGTCAGATTTTCGGTTTTTCCAGATGACTCAAGCGCCGGGCTATCCAAAACTCTCAATAGTATTTGGAAAAAGTAAAAAAACAATTTTTTTTTCACCTGGGGCCAAAGTGTCAGACCTTGGATTTTTTCAGGGGGCAAGTCGACGTTCGGCAAAATCGAATTTTTCCGCCGAGTGAATGTTGATTCTGTATCTACTAACAATTCTGATGCTAATGAAACCCTCGAAAGGTTCCAGAAATGTTGAAATAAAAAATTTAAATTTTCACCCGTGGTCCAGGGACGGTGGGGGGGGGGTGTATCTTGCAATATTTGAATGCAAAATGTATGCGTCAGCCAGCGGAAAAAAATAAATTCTCGCNATTTTTTTTTCACCTGGGGCCAAAGTGTCAGACCTTGGATTTTTTCAGGGGGCAAGTCGACGTTCGGCAAAATCGAATTTTTCCGCCGAGTGAATGTTGATTCTGTATCTACTAACAATTCTGATGCTAATGAAATGAAAAATTTAAATTTTCACCCGTGGTCCAGGGACGGTGGGGGGGGGGTGTATCTTGCAATATTTGAATGCAAAATGTATGCGTCAGCCAGCGGAAAAAAATAAATTCTCGCCGATACCCAAAGAAATTGCAACATTTCTACCAATTGATAAAATCCAGAGATATACAGGTCACGCGTTTAGAAGAACTTCGGCGACATTGCTGGCTGATTCGAGTACTAGTACTACTATTTTAATGAAACATGGGGGCTGGAAATCGGCTACCATCGCTCAAGGTTATGTGGGAGAGTCTCTGGGAAATACGAGTCAAGTATTCCCCCGCGTCGCCAATCAATATATCCCCAGTACTTCGAGTACTGTAAACTCTACTGATCAAGTGCCCCTGAAGAGAATATTAACTGAAACTAATGGTAATACTCCACCTGCTGATAATATTAATAATAATGTATCCATGCTATCAAATTGCTCCTTACAAAACATGACAATCAATAATATCCGCACCCAAAAAGTAAATAATGCATCATAAGTCAAAATCGTAATCTCCTTTGAACGGAATATATTCTACATTTTATAAAGAATTAATAAAAAAGAACAGCACGATTTGTGTTCTTAATGTGCTACATTACTTGAATTTTTGCGCCTTCTCTTATTATCTAGATACTTCTACTACAGACTCCATCTGAGGGTCAACTAGAATACTCTCAGGTCACATTGCAACTGACAGTTTTCAATGTTTACATGATTTCATCAACTTCTATTCGTTAAATAATAGTGCGAAAAACTCGTGACAGGTGTGACAAAAAATAGTACATGCCACGCGGGAGTTTGCGATGACATTTTAACTCGGGGCCTTCGGCTCGGGCAACATAACCCCCTCGCCAAAAATCTCATCGCAAAATCGGGTTGAGGTCACGACGCCCAAATTNAGGTTGAGCGAACAATCCCCTGAAGAAATAGAATGAAGAGTTATCCAATCGTTGAATTGATCATATAATAACAATTTTTAATATAGAGTAAAATTCTCACATACATAGAGTTATACTGTTTGCATTCTATTGCAGAAAATTATTATATTCATAAGTTCAATGTTTTTACTCATTTACTATACTGAAAAATTCTTGAATCAATTACTATTTCTAACGTAATTTGATTATTCCCTCGGCGTCCATATGAAATCTCATCATGAGTAATTTAATTGATGTAGCTATTTCGAAAATACCTCGATAATTTTGGTCGTTCGTGGCTTGAAAATGCAATTCAGAATTATTGATGCGAAGGAAAGAATGCAACTAATACTATTTCATACCTCACTTACGCGCTCTTTAAAAAGTGGACAAATATATTTTACGTGAGAAATTTACAACCCCGAAAATATCATATTGAAAGGAAGCAGTAAATTGAATAGTCATATATCTGCCATAGCAAAATGCGTAAATTCAGATGGGTCCATATATGTCATGGTTAATTTAGATCCGATATAAATATTAAATCCTCGGAATTAAAATTTTCATAGATCACCATCAACACTAATATCTTTTTTATTGTTTGAAAGAATGCGTCATTCATACATGACGATGGGTTCTCCATTAGAGAATTTCCGTTTCAAATCTATGTAGATTTCTATACCCATGATTCATCAATATTAGTTATCTGTGAATATACTTGATACTATCAAGTTACTTCTGTGGATATGAAAAAAATTGGAATCCGTGATAGATTGGACTAGAATAACTGAGGATCAATTTTCACGTTTCCCGCCAGAACTGTTTAAAAAATTTTATGCCGAAATGGCATTTGGCCGAATTCTGTAGGTAATGTAGAGAATCTGGGTCGGTAAAACAGAAAATTTGTGGTCGGTAATTATTTGACCTTTAAAGCGCTATATACTTAGCAGATAGAAAAATTATTTTCATCACGCTGTGACGAAAAGTGAGCTTTTCGGCACGCTCCGCGTGCCTAAAATCCAATTTCCGCCACATTGTGATGAAAAATATTGTTCGTAACTCGTGAAAAAATGTTTTTTAGCTCGAGGG
>NW_021680423.1:1398104-1413996 GCF_001412515.2 Diachasma alloeum
CAGGCAGTTTCGAGATATTTCGATATAAAACAACTTCACATTTCGTTCATATTTAGTAAATAGGATATTTATCCACTCCCTAATTCTGAATTTGACATTTTTGAACTTCCCAAATTATTTGCTATCGATTCATTTCACTATTTTTTTTTCAATATATTATCTGCTAACTATATGGAATTTAAACAACAATTAATTATAAATAAACTATGGACTCCTAAATTATAATTTTGTGCTTCTAAATTCTCCCTAATTATTCCCAATTGATATAAATAAAATTCAGCCGCAAAATAATTTTTCTATCTGCTAAGTAGGGGAGGGTAGGGCAAAGCGGGGCAGGGTGGGTAAAATGGGACACCTCAAAATTTTCGCTAAAATTGAAATAATGATGAATTTGCGAGAAAAGTATAAAATAACTATCAGATGAGTTAATTAAAAACTATCTCTCAATTTTTTTCCAGATTTTTTCGACAATCCATTTCAGAGATATGATTTTTTCTTCATTTTTCAATAAGTTCAGTTCTATTCATTGGATTTTCATTTATAACCCATCAAAATTTTCCATTTTCTGCTATCTATAAGAATATTTTGAGTATTTTTTTTCTCAATCTCTAGGTGCTCATAATAACGAATTCAAACAAAAAGTTGAAAAACTTGATTTTTCAAAATTATGTCGTTTTATTTTTTTCGAATTTTTTTCATTAATTCTTGTCATGAAAGCAAGTATTTTGAACTGTCAAACAAGTTAGGTTTCGTCCTGGACCTATTTTATTTTCAATTTTTTCATGTTGAAATTCCGCGAATTTGGTCAAAACACCCTGAGACGACTTCGATTATGTATCGAAAAAATATGTAACATATAAGTATACATTTTAATTATTTTCATATTATTTGTAATCAAAGTCAATCAACCCAATTTTGCGGTATTTCAATTGGGGCATTCCATTTTGTCCTTCAATTATTTTTTTTGAATTGGCGTGATTTCAACTCATGCTGAAGCCATATTTTACCTCCAATATAAGTAATTTTTACCAAAAAACACAATTAATTAGCCTCTAAGGTTTTATGCCCCATTTTGCCTTCCGCTCCCCTATATAGCGGTTGTTTTGTATGTTTTATCGATATGTTGTTCCCTGCCTTATCTTCCGAGGTCGATAAAGCAGAGCTCGCTATATCATTCGGCTAAATCGAAAATCGGCAGTATTTTTAGGCGCCTGATTCGAATAATCTCAAACTAAAAATTACAATAAAGAATAGGCTCTTGGGTTGGAATAGTTGAATACATGTTGTACGATAGTATAATTATACGGGAGTTATATACCTACCATTATTGATTTTTTAGCGTCATGCTCAATAATACAATTTCATGGATTCTGCTAGTTCCATTTCTACAAGGAGATCAATGCAAAGGTTCTTACAAGTTCTAATTCCCGTTAACGTAATCCAAGGGCTGAAGACTAAAGGAATTTTCGTCAAAAAAAAATCATTGGTAGATATATTATTCTTAGGATCATTTTCTTGGCTAGAATCTATATCCGTTATCATTTTTAATCACATAAAACCGTCAAATACTGTTGTAATTCCGCCAGTATACTCAGACTACAGTTAATGACCTTAGAGTTATCAATTTTTTACCGTAAATACAAGTAAGAAGATATTAGTTCATCAAGAGTAGTCATATCTTCAAGAGTACATTGAAGTAATTCTTGATTGGAGGCATTAATTAATTCCGCTGCCTAACTATTTTGTATTCAAATGTTCAGCATGATATTTATTCGTGGCTGCGGTATATCACTGGCTTCAAGAATCAATATAATAGTTTTTTGTTTTATTATCACAATTCCTAAATATGCCGTATTAGTAATTGATATGGCTACATCGGCGTAGTTATAAAAAGAAAGTAGACATAAATCGCACAATTATAATTATATCGATGTAGTCGATTATTTTTCGACATATTGCTAATGTTTGTTGAAGAAATTCTGCTGTAAAAAATTGTACGAAAATTTTATATCGCCTGATCAGAAGTGTCGATCGAAAGTAAAATTACATTTTAATTCCATTGTTAAATGTGAAAATAAGAAATCTAGGTGATAGGAAGTTTTTTATTCGTAAGTTTGTAGTGCTCTGACGCTTGCCTTTTGGGAGTCGTGACCTCAACCCGCAAAATCCCTTGTAGCATAATATACTATTTTCCGGAGCACGTCTAAAAAACTTCGTTAAAAAGACCTGGTTAAATTCAAATTGGGAAAGTGAACTTTTCGTTAATTAAACTTTTGTCAAATTGAACTTCCGTCAATAAAACCTTTCGGTTATCTTGTCTTTTGTAAGAATATAGGTGAAATCTGTGTTTGTGTTTGGAATTAAAGTAGCAAACGTGCTACTCTACAATATTTGAGAGGGATTGCATCGAATGTTGTGCTTTAAGTGTTGTGTTGTGGATATGAATAGTGGTGTTATTTATTTCCTCGTGCATATGAATTTATGTCAAATCATTTATAATCAAAACTTGATGCTGTTTATTCTGGGTACGGTGTTTTGCATGGTGATTCGTCAAGATACGATGTTTTTAGAAAATATGTGTGGGTGTGTATGTCACTGTGCGTGTGCGGATTTTTCACAATTTTTTTATAAATCTTCAGGAAACAAGCAGGCGACCGACCCTATTCGACAGAAGACTTGTGACACCACACTGTTATGTCAAAAGTCTTCATTTTTCTGCTACCAATTACATTGGTTATAAGCTTCCGAAGGGAAGAAGTGCATCGTCTATTTTTTATTTTTATTATTTCAACCGTAGTATATAAAATCATTTCGTCCTCTTAAAAATTTCATATGTAAAATTATGTGGTTTTACTCCGATTCAATTATTTCTCTCGATTTCATTCGTATTTTCCAAAACAGACTGATCTGTGCTGATGAATACACGTCCCATTCGAATTCAAAAAAATCATTCTCATTCCAGATGGTATTCCATAGTGCAACTTTTCTTCTTTCATATGGAATAGGAGGTCATCGAGACAAGTATTTAAAAAAAAAAAAAATTTAATCCCTCGAGAAGTAAAGGAGTTATTGGCCAAAATGGGTTTCCACAAAAAATTGAATATCTCGCGAACCGCTCGGTCGATTTTGCCCATTCAAAATACCATTCGTCTATGTCATGAAAGCTACGAACATACCAAATTTCAAGTCAACAACAACCTTTTTTATCGAGTTATCGAGCGCACAACGCTTTTCGCAAAAAAACAGATTAACGGCAATATCTCTAGACTCAACAGCGATTGTTCGATATATTATGGGTGCTTCAGATGGAGGTCATTGGGACGAGTATTTCAAAAAAAAAAAAAATTTAATCCCTCGAATAGTTAAGGAGATATTTGCCAAAATGGATTTCTACAAAAAATTGAATATCTCGCGAACCGCTCGGTCGATTTTGCCCATTCAAAATACCATCCATCTATGTCATAAAAGCTACAAGCATACCAAATTTCAAATCGATATTAACATTTTTTATCGAGTTATCGCGCGCACAACGTTTTTCACAAAAAAACCGATTAACGGCAATATTCCTAGACTCAGCAGTGATTGGTCTATGTATTATGAATGATTCAGGTAGAGATCATCGAGACGAATATTTTGAAAAAAAAAAGTTGAAATCGGTGCATTTATTGAGGAGATATAGCTGAAAAACGAAATTTAAACAATTGGCAATATCTCAGGAACTACTGGACCGATTGAGCCCAAATGGAGCCACAAAGTGGGGCTTATTCATAGCTATCATCAGTAAAAATTTCAAGTTTTTATCTGCGAATTTCACCGTATTTATGTTAAAATTTCTAAAAATAAACCCCCAAAACAGCCATTCTGCACATACATACGTACAGACGCAACCTCAAAAACATCATTTTTTCACGTTTCATGACATTCTAGATCATTTGCAATGAAAATTAGAAAATCGAAAAATCGACCAAAAAAAGGAGTAAAGTCGATGCTAAAAATCTGAAATTTTGTGAAATAATTGGCATTGTTTGGGAGCAGATCTGGGCAAAATTTCAGCTCAATCGGTCCAGTAGTTTTTGAGATACAGCAATTTCTCGAAAATCGTTTTTGCTCAATATCTCAAAAAGTACGCGACTGAATTGAATTTTTTTGTCGTCAAAATATTCCTTATGATAATATCTATCAAATCAAGTCATAATATTTCTACCTAACCAGAAATAACTTGGTAGTAATCAGCACTTTTCATTTTTGTCATAAAATCGGTATAGACACGACAACCCACGAAAAAAATGAGATAGAAAGTTGAAATTAAGTACGATTGTAACTCTTATGTAGAGATGGATAATGTTTGTCGATTAATTGAAAACATCGATTTTTAATGCCCAAACATCGATGTTTCTGACCAAGTTAACAAAATTTTTCATTTTTGGTGGAATAATAACGTTGATTGATTGAGAATAAACAAAATAATAATTTATCCGCAATCAGAAGTCATTATTTTCTACAGCATGTATGTTATGAATGAGAAGTAAAGGAGTCTAGTCGTCTATTGTTTTTTCAAATTAAAATTTTTCAATTTTTTTTTAAATCGAAATTTTTAACAATTATTGCAGCTAACGTCCAGCCACAGAAAATATTCACTATTTTTTTTCCATTAATTAAAAACCCTGTTTTCAGATTCAAAATTTAGCTCTCCAGCAGCACTTATGATTGAAACGTAAGTTCCTCGGGTTATATTTTTTGAATATATATTTTTCAATAAAAACGAGAAGAATAAATTATTTTAAAAAGTTTGTTTTTTCTCCGGTGTAATGAGAAAAACATTGATTTTTTAAATAATCGATGTTTTTTTAAACATCGCCCATCCCTACTCTTATGGTACTTGTGGAGGTATTGTGGAAGGGTGAAATCGGACGTACAGTTTAGGAGATATTTAACTTTTGGTGAAAATATGTTTTGCTCAATATGTCGTAAAATGTCCTAAAAAACTACTGGTCGAATTGAAATTTTTTTTTTTCAAAATACTTGTATCGATATCCACTATCGAGATTAATCAAAATATGGATACCCGTTCATACAAAGTTTTCGAGATATTCGCGTGTTTCTAATTTTTTCATGCCAGAGTTGATTTAACTTCCACAATACACGTAGGTGGAAATAGAATTCAAAATTTTCGGTAATAGTTAATACCATTGAGTCACAATAGTGTATAAAATTTTGGACGGATCGATTCAATACATTTTGGCATAGAGCAATTTATTTGAAAATCGTTTTTGTCAAAAAATCTATTAAAAGGTTGAATACCTTTCTGTAGACACCCTGTAGCAAGCGGTTACGGCTGTATGCCTGTCACAAGGGCAGGTAATTGCTACGGAACCATTCGGAAGCTTACTACCAATGGAATTGACAGAAATAAAAAAAAACAAAAGGACTAATAACGCAACAAGTAACGGTCACACGCGTTCTGTCGCATAGGCTCGAACCCCTGCTTGTTTTTCATTTGCGCTTCGGAATTTTTTGCTTCAAATTTTTGTGTCAGGCTTTGTGTCAGGGATTGGATACGATGCTTTGCATTGCGGTTCGTTCGGTTTTTTTCCGTTTTTACTTCCGAATGGAAGCTTTGTAATCGTTCAAATTTAAAGTTCCAAATTTTTGTGTCAGTGTAACTAAATATGGTCCAAAAGTCCGAATATGCGATTTTTAGAAGGTGTCTGTATGTATGGATGCATGTCTGTATATATGTCTGTGGACTTTTTTCAATTTTTTTTTCGCAATTTTCTTCATACGTTAACAGTTTAACAGTTTTTTACAAGTTTTTTGAAGTTCAGGTTGTTCGAATTTTTTTCTTCAAGTTTTTTTTGTTACCAAGTTGTTTTGACCAAATTTTATTGATTAAATTTTTTTGACGAAGTTTTTTAGACATAAACCCCTTTTTTCATCACTCAACCGAAAACAACTTTTCCGACTCGTGTGATTGCATTCCTCGGCTTCGCCTCGATCTGCAACCCTCACACTCGTCAGAAAAGTGTATTGCGGCCTCGTGACAAAAATAGATTCGACGATTATTCTGACGCTATTCTTCAACCTACACTGACAGAAATAGTACATTTCGCGTCGAGTGCCACTGGGGTTTTCGACGAGTGCGAAGTGGCAAACTCGGGCTCGGGCTGCAAACTCATATTCGCCAGAATAGTATATTTCAGCACGTGTGGGGCAATTTCGTCTTTAACGTGTGTGGGGTTTACAGCATGAGCCGAAGGCGAGTGATGTAACCACACACGTTAAGGACGAAATTTCCCAACAAGTACTGAACAAAATTTTATGTCACGAAGCCTGAAACCGGCTGAATTAGACACGAGACGCAAAGCGTCGAGTGTGTAATCCAACCGGTTTCAGGCATGAGTGGCATAAAAGTTTTTTTCGGCTTAATGACGAAACATACTATTTCCATCAGTGTGACGGGTAAGAAGTGGGGCTTGCAGAGCGTACGTAAACTGTCCGTTTACACATAGGGTGATAAAATTTCTCCAATTGGAACATGCTATTTGCGGAATGTGAGGTTTACAGGTCGAGATGGAGGCGAATAGTACTTCGATATAATATTTCAAATTTACAGAATGGATAATGATTTTTCAGGGCTCTACAAATGATACAAAGTCCGAGGGTTCCCCTGAGCATCAACAGCAAATTACTTTTCATCGGAGAAATCTTGCAAAAATTTTAGCGTCAAGTCTGTGGAACCTCTCCCACATGAATATATTCCAATGGAATCCTCGAATTGTCGAAGACACAATGAAAAGAGTATTTTCCAATTTAACAACACCTGATCTACGTCCATACATTCGTAAGGAAACCATGTTGTTATGGTATCTCTTCCAAATTAAAAGAAATCGTTTGATGGTCGATTGAAGGTGTTTGATAGTGTAGTGGCCCTGCAGGCAATTAATTTTTATAGATTAAATTTACGTCCTTCATGGCTTTGAAGGATTCAAAATCAGCTACGTCCTCGTTGGGAACCCTGGGTTACGCCAAAAGCTGGTAGGGTTTGATAATTACCCTACCAAAGTGTAGAAATAATTTAATTCACATGAATAGGGTAAGCTACCCAATAGATGGACAGTGCCCTGTAGATGGACGAGCTACTTTTGGATAGGAAATTACGCAAAAAAATACTGAAATGTGAATTGTTGCTTTGAATTTTCACTAACTGTTGTGATTCTTAACCCCTGAGTGACGATTTTTTTTCGATCAATTTTTTTTTTCAATTGCTAAAAACAAACGTCCATCTACTGGGCGGCTTTCTTAGGCGTCCATCTACTGGGCAGTTTACCCTACCTTAAGGATAATCGGGCGAGGAGTAGAATATTAAAAAAATGCAGCCAATTTTATAAAGATTTTTTTACGCATTATTGAATCCATTTACACATCGTTTATAAAATTTGAGAAACTCCAAAAGCAGGCCAACAACAAAATAATATATTTCGTTACAAGTGCGGAAAAGAGTTTTTTGGCTCGTGGGAGGTTTATAGCACGAGCCGAAGGTGACGTAAGGAAAAATTGTCAAACGGAAAAATTGTCAAATGAGAATGCGAAAGGGGCGCCATCCGGTAGTGACAAGCACATTGAATTATACGATATCATAGGGGCAAAATGGATATTTTCTGACCTCATTCGATCTCTTCGGGGTAAAATGGGTCTTTTCTGAACTCCTACGATTTCATGGGGGCAAAATGGGTTTTTCGTGTACTCCTACGATTTCATGGGGGTAAAATGGGTATTTACTGACCACATACGATTTTGTTGGGGCAAAATGGGTATTCTGTGAACTTTTACAATTTCATTGGGGCAAAATGGGTATTCTGTGAACTTTTACGATTTCATTGGGGCAAAATGGGTATTCTGTAAACTTTCACGATTTCATTGGGGTAAAATGGGTATTTTCTGACCTCATACGATTTGTCAGGGGTAAAATGGGTATTTTCTGTACTCCTACGATTTCATGGGGGTAAAATGGGTATTTACTGACCACATACGATTTCATTGGGGCAAAATGGGTTTTTCTTGTATTCATACGATTTCATTAGGGTAAAATCGGTATTTTCTGACCTCATTCGATTTCTTAGGGATGAAATGGGTCTTTTCTGTACTCCTACGATTTCATGGGGGCTCCTACGATTTCAAATGGGTTTTTCGTGTACTCCTACGATTTCATGGGGGTAAAATGGGTATTTACTGACCACATACGATTTCATAGCGGTAGAATGGGTGTTTCGTGTACTTCTACGATTCCATAGCGTGATAACTTCATCCCTGTACTGTATACTGATCCGTTGCAACTGTGATTCATTCAGGAAATAACGGATTTAGGGGACATATCCTACCAGACAGTTAAGTCTTTTATACTTTTCTTTTAATAATATCATTATAAATCTTTTTTGTAATTTTCGTCTAGGTCATAATGCTTCTGTGTATTAATTATTCATTCTTTTCCAAGTCGACGATTATTATCGAAATTATTATATTCTGTTGTTATTATATGAATAATTTTAATAGAAAAACGTACGGTATTACAGGACTGCCAGGGAATGGTGTCGTTATTTTGGCGGTTCTACGGAGATGTTCCTCCATATTTCCACGCTTTTCCGTGGAATCATTTCTTTTTATTTCCTACNAGAAAAACGTACGGCATTACAGGACCGCCAGGGAATGGTGTCGTTATTTTGGCGGTTCTACGGAGATGTTCCTCCATATTTCCACGCTTTTCCGTGGAATCATTTCTTTTTATTTCCTACAAATAGGAACTAATACTTCGTATAAAAAATAACGGAGGGAATAGCAAATATTTACGTTTCAATTTATTCTGAGCTATTTCAACATAACTTAGAGGTACGTTTATTGAAACCATTTACACATATTTTGTAAATGCCTCACAAATTACAGGCAAAAGGTTGTATAACATTTCCTGAGGGAATTGCAAATTTCAACTTTTCAGATGATTTTCAGACATCTCAACCTATCTTTCGAATACAATTTCTTCAAAACTTTTTACGGAGAACTTCTGAACATTTTGGAAGATTTTTGAAAAAATAACTTATTAATCTGTGACGTGAGAGGTTTTCTACCTCCCTCACGCGGATTTCTCTCAAGATCTAACGTGACGCGACTAGAATAGGATTTGATTAGGTATTCTTCGTATAAAACAATCGAGCACCACTGTTACATTAATAATTGACAGTATATTGAATAGATAGGTAAAGTATAAAATCAACTGTTAAATGGGTTCGGTTTCGACGCGGATCTACTATAGATTTTTGGCTAGGAGAGGACGTCCGTCCATCTTCAACTCCTGCCGTACTCTGCCCTATTCCAGAGCTTCAAAGTCGTTGCTGACCGAAAATGCTAAATAAGTGTTCTCACGGTTTTTCTAACTAACACGGCCATATGTCCATCACTGACAATGGCTAAGACAATCAAACAGCTCCATTCTGAGAAGCTGGACTCAGGTGTCACCGTGAGACTGCTTATTGAGCATTTGGGACTTTTTCTATCTAGAAAATATTAATTGAATAAAATCGACGTGTGAATATCTCCACACGTCACAAATCTTATAACAATTTTCTTTCCGGATTGCGTATAAAACCCTATAGAAGTTACGTACATGATGATCGGATATTTGTATAGGAATATTTTCTATACGATTTATTTCTATACATAAATTTTGACGTAATTTTTTGTTTTCGTACGAAAGATATGTAAACGTTCTAGAGAAAAACGTAGAGAAATGGTGCATCTCCATATGAAATGTTTATTTACATGAGGCAGTGTGTCGTATAGGATCAAACCTATAGAAATCGTATAGAAATAATTTGTATTCAAAATATCCGTATCAAAATATCCGAGTATCATACGCGAAAATCCTATATAAATTCTATACGCAATTCATTTTACCCCCATGAAATCGTAAGAGGTCAGTAAATACCTATTTTACCCCAATGAAATCGTAAAAGTTCACAGAATACCCATTTTGCCCCAATGAAATCATATGTGGTCAGTCAATACCCATTTTACCCCCATGAAATCGTAAGAGGTCAGTAAATACCTATTTTACCCCAATGAAATCGTAAAAGTTCACAGAATACCCATTTTGCCCCAATGAAATCATATGTGGTCAGTCAATACCCATTTTACCCCCATGAAATCGTAAGAGGTCAGTAAATACCTATTTTACCCCAATGAAATCGTAAAAGTTCACAGAATACCCATTTTGCCCCAATGAAATCATATGTGGTCAGTCAATACCCATTTTACCCCCATGAAATCGTAGAAGTACAGAAAAGACCCATTTTATTACCCCTAACAAATCGTATGAGGTCAGCAAATACCCATTTAGCCCCTAATAAATCGTACGAGTTCACGAAAAACCCATTTTGCCCCCATGTAATCGCAGGAGTACAGAAAAGACCCATTTTACCTCTAAGAAACCGAATGAGGTCAGAAAATATCCATTTTGCCCCTATGATATCGTATAATTCAATGTGCTTGAGATATCTCCCTAATTAATTATCTTAAACTAAATATTATTTTATGTCGTTGGGCCCGAATCGCTTCGCTCGGTTAGATCGCGGTTTTCTCGGGCCCAACGACATAAAATACTGTATGCCACACGGCGATAAAAGCATTTTATGTCATAGGTGCCCAGAATCACGCGATTCTAACCTCGCTTCGCTCGGTAGAATCGCGGATTCTGGGCCCTATAACATAAAATAGTATATGAAACTCATGCGTAATGGTGTTTTTTGACTCGTGGGATTGTAATATACTAATCTGGCGAATGTGATTATAATCCTCGCCTTCGGCCGGCTCGGATTATAATCCACATTCGCCAGATAATACTTTTATCACCTGGTGGCATAATATACTATTGAATTTATCTATACAATTCTAACTTGAAAACTCTTCTTTACCCCAAAAACCATACTCCGTGGCATCACTACCGGATGGTGCCCCCTTCGCATTCTTATTTAACAATTTTTCCGTTTGACAAGTTTTCCTTACGTCCCGAAGGCGAAGCGTGCCTAAAAAATCACTTTTTCACACAGCGTGATGAAAATGATTTTTAAATTTGCTGGTGACTTAACCTGTGAGGTTAAATGGGTCATCGATAATTTGAGTATTTTTTCCATATTGCCGACTGGTCGATAATGTAGGAGAAATGCGCGAGTTATCAATGAACCCTTTAACCTCATGTATAAGCAGGAACTTTAAAAATCATTTTTGTTACTGCCCTGCTTCTGGGGTTTCTCAAATTTTGAAAACGGTGTCTAAATGGATTCAATTCGCGAACGCAACGTAGATGTGGGGGCCATCGAGTGGTCTCTCCACTAACTACTGTTGGGCGGCAACCAATGAGATCAAATAGAATCCAGTGATCTCATTGGTTGAGCCTCACCATTGGTTCCCTCCGAGGGATCTCATTGGTTACCGTCCAAGAGTAGTTAGTTTAGAGACCACTTGGTGGCTCCCATATCTACGTTACGATCGCGAATACTATGTGAAAAAATCTTAATAAAATTGGCTGCATATTTGGAATATCCTGCTCTCCACCCGTCTATCCTTAAGGGAAGACTATTATGACTTAAAAGTCGCGGGCTAATGGAGTGAGATTTACCGTACATTAAAGATCGGTTAAATACGTCGAGAAATGAATCATTAGCGCAAAAAATTGATTGTTTATTGCTCGTTTAACCCACAGACGCTTAAAATATTAAAAATAG
Organism: Diachasma alloeum; assembly: GCF_001412515.2. Taxonomy (NCBI): domain Eukaryota; kingdom Metazoa; phylum Arthropoda; class Insecta; order Hymenoptera; family Braconidae; genus Diachasma; species Diachasma alloeum. The sequence continues at coordinate 1,409,876 of NW_021680423.1, forward strand.
TCAAGGGCCTCCAATTTTGGAGCTACAGAGGTTTTTTTCTTAAAATTTTTTGTAAAAATGTGTTAAATAACAATTATATACGAGTTGGTTGTTTAAAATTAGACTCCTACACAACTAATTCCTTGTTTTATGTAAAAAATTGCACTATTCACGTAAAATAGACAAAAAAATGTTCCTAAAAGAACCGAGATATTTTCAATATTTTGAGGACCGCTTTTCTGGCTATTTTACGTGAATGGAGCAGTTTTTTATACGAAAAAAATGGAATTAGCTGTATAGGAGTCAAATTTCAAAAATTAATTCGTAATTTTTATTTTACACATTGTTTTCAACGAATTTGAAAAAAAATCTGTACTTTTAGCATTTCAAGCGTTTGCATTTGCGGGGCAAACGGGCAATAGACAATTAATTTTTTTGCACTAATTGTTCATTTTTAGACTATATACTCAATCTTTAATGCATCAGAAATCTGACTCGAATAGCCCCCAACTTTTAAAACTCATAGTAGTCTCTCTTTAATAACTGATAGATTTATAATCTTTCGTCGTAAGAAAGAAGGGTGAAGTAAGAGTATAATTCCGTACATCTATTTGAGCGTCTACATTTAATAATTTAAAAAAGATATCTCGGTATAAACTTCGCCAATGTAATAAAGTGCAATCAACAAAAAAATCAAATTTTAGATGTTACATTGCATCGTTTCACAATAAACTTGATGATTATACATTGACTTAATCATTTTCAGAACAAATTAAAGGAAAATTGACGTCAATTACTGAGTACGGACGAATTCTGAATGATGAAATCGGACAAATCAATGGAGTAAAGTGAGTAAATCAAATTAACTCCATAACTTCCATTTATTATTATCAATAAAAAACTTTATTACACATTTATTCATAATCACGTTTTTTATGAATGTCTCTAGGTCTCTAGTAGTGCGAATGACAAACGACTTGCTGAAAGACGTGGAAAGAGCTCTCCTGTGTCCTGACGACAACTTTCAATCACAAACTGACATTACATTAATTGCCAAATCACAGAAAAATCAAGAAATTATTCAGATTCTTGGGAAAATGCTCTCGTGTTTCGATACAGTCATTCAAATATTACAGGACATGACTTAAATCGGAGTTCAATAAACCAAATGTGATAGAATCACGTCAATTAGTCACTATATTAATTATTTCTCATTTCCTGCAATGAAAGGTTTCATTCCATTTAGTTTCATTCATAGTTCGTAATTATTTTTACCTTGGAAAAACTTTGTAGTTGATTAGCAATACTCAAAAAACAATTTCTTATACTTTTTCAAATCACAATTTTCAAGAATGAGTCACTGAAATTAACATGGATTGTTGGATTATCTCAGTACTTAACAATGTTTGGAAGAGTCGTCACAAAAACTCTTCTCTAATTAAAAATTTGATATTCGACATAACTTATTCCACCACTTGAGTACTGAATTATTTATACAATTGACTGTAGAATTCAGCTGTGTGTTCCCCATCCCATCTCCCTTTCAATTTGCTCCATATTAATCGATCCCTGAATGGCCTCACAGTTGGGATTGAAAACAGAGTAAGCACTGACCTCTCCTTTTTTCTTGGGGCCCGACCTCGTATTTTTCCATATAAATACCAAAGCCGAGAGTATAAAGTAAACAGCGCCGAACTCAAATTGCAGTGCTATGACGTAGAGTGTTGCCCATAGTAAGAAATAAATGAAATAAATCACTTGTGTAATTGTTGAATTTCTCTGTGGTGATACGTCGATGCTCTCCTCCGAAGTGATACTCTCCAGGTCATCTCTGTCCTGTAACCTTTTGATTCTTAACGTTAAGGTACTTAGTCAGGCTTAAATTATGAAAAACGATGGATTGATTCAACAATATTGATTTTGTAATTGTGGAAGTGTGTTTAGTTATCTCCCATGTTTATGTATCTCAATAATGAGCGATGCTAGAACAAGAATTTTTACTACTGTAAAAAAAATTGTGCATATTTTTCAATAGTACTGTTGATTTCGTAGATAGCACAGTGAAACGAATTTGAATCCAAATTTTGTCTGGAAATAGGACTGACTGTTAAATTCTATATTTGTTATATCCTTTCGTACTGAACTCAACTGCGTTTGCGACATTTTCAGATCCCACACTTTTCATCCAAGTATTATTGCTTCACCGATACTATTCGTTTAATAAAACTTTTCATCGAAAATCTTCATTTTACATTTCAACCTTTGATTTTTGTACTTTTTATTTTTATACATCCATGTGACTAGAACTACTGCTTAAGATTCATAATTGTTTATATCATGAGCCAAATCTGACAACCAATCAAAATGCAATTGCCATTCATTTAAGAATAACTCAATTTGCTTTCAGTGAGAATTGGCTAGAAAATTCCATTGAAATTCTATAGGAATTCCATAGGGTTTTCATAGCATTTCAATTGGAATTCGATTGAAAAATTCTACTAGTTTTTTGCACTGATTTTATTCCATATTTGATAGGAAAAAGTCAATATATTTTGAATTTCCGTTTGAATTTTTCACTTGAGATTTTTTCTAGTAGAATTGGGCTCAAATTTTCCAAGTTTTTTCCGCTGGATTTCGTTGTCTTGCATCACAGAATCCGAGTGGAACAAACTTGATGCCCACGCATTCTTATAGGAAAGTCTCAAGAGAAAAATTCAAACAGAAATTCGAAATCTATTGACTTTTTCTTATTGAATATCCAATATAATTAGCGTAAAAAACAAATAGAATTTTTCAATAGAATTCCAATAGAATTCCAATAGAAATCCTATAGAAACCCCATAGAATTCCTATGGAATTTCAATAGAATTTTCTAGTGAATTCGCTAGGTTTTCTATTGAATTTTTTCATACGTGCTATATTTTCAAGTATTTTCATTTACTGCTGAGTTTGTCAACATTATAATAATTGGATGTCTAGCACGGTGGATCAAGTGTTATTATATTATGAGACCTAGAAATCTTGGACCAGAATACATCAGGAATTTTCATAGCACATCAGATTCTCTGTGAAGAGCAAAAATTTCAAAACCGGTGAGAGCAAAAGTCATCAAAAATAGTTATCATACATAAGTTGAAATCTAATTTGGTAATCAATTTTTTAAAATGAATTCTATCATTCGATTTTTTGTTTTATGAAATACCTCAAGTTTTTTGGACAACAAAGGCACAGGCTGTTCCTGCCAAGACAAAACCCCTTTTATAGAATTTTTCGCCTTTTCCACCATCGCTTCTCGACGTTTTCTCGTTCTATAAGCCTCAAGCTTTGCCTCCATTTAATTATTAATTGCTTGGTGTTTACCGTTCTAATCACGAGATTGTTTCTAAACAGTTGACAAAATTACGTGGACACATTGTCACGGTAATAACATCGATGCTTCACTTCACTCTGAGAACCAGTGGAAACACTTGTCAACTTTTGACGTCACGGGATTGTCAGTGGGTAAGGGTTACGATCGGTAGATGTCTCTGAGAGCTATTTCTGGGAATTTTCTTATCGATCGGAAATTTAATTTGTAATTCAAGTCGGATAGATCGGAATATTTCAGAATAATATAATAGTTTTTCTTTCTGACTCTCGGAAAATTTTAATAGCAATACGCCAAGCGCTTCAAAACTATCGGGTATTTCCCGATAGTTTCGTTGCAAACAAATAAAGGTGTCAAGTTTCGTAGGTTAAAATTATCGGATTATTATATTGGATTAATTATGATATTCATCGGACTATTTTTTCGAATCAGATTTGGGTCAGAGTCCAGTGGACATCATCAGGCGGTGAATTAAGGAAGATTTGAACAAATTATGTTAATAGGATAACCCGATTTCCGCAGAAAAAAATGAAGAGCTACTGCAAAATATTCAAAAGCTAGGAGGAAATATCCGAAATAAAACTATCGGGTAGCCTCAAATACTGCGCTCTGATTGGTCGAAATCCGATTCTGAAAAATAATCAGATCTAAAAAAATTTCTACAATTTTAGCACGCAAGGGACATTTGGTTGGGTGATTCTCATGGGTGCTGATAGAAATTCAATGATAATAATACAATTTAAACATTAAATAATTTGGTCGGTAAGCGACAGGC
>NW_021680423.1:1414014-1433246 GCF_001412515.2 Diachasma alloeum
GGGGGGGGGGGGGGGGGGGGGGGGGGGGGGGGGGGGGGGGGGGGGGTTGTACGCATGCATTCTAAGTCGAGAATTTTTTTTTATTGAATTCTCTATTTTTCAATCCGCCGAATCCGTATGGCGAGGTCATCGTTATTGATAATTTATTGATTAAATTTATTGATTTATTGATTAAATTCGGCTTTTTCGATCGAGATTTTTTTCCATAGTATACGTGGGGTTTTACAAATGATACATGAATGATTTCTTAAATAAAGTACTCCATTTACATAGCATGGATCGTTTTTTAAATAATTATATAATTTAATAATTTGTTTTAACAAAGGCAAAAAAAATTTAATTTTCGAAAGAAATCTTTTTTCCTGAAAATTCAAAATATTTCAAGAAAGATAAGTCGTCAAGATTTGTTCCCTCAACTCGACCGTTTATAGAATAAAAAATTATGAACAATGACAAATGAAATTATTCACAATTTTTTTATTCAACAAACGCTCGAGTTAAGGAAGAAAATCATAATAACTTATAGTTATTAAAAAGCTGTGAATATGCAAAAAAAAATTTCTTTTCGAAAATTGACTTTTTTGATGTTTGTTTAAACACATTGTTTAAAAAAATCAATGTACACCTGATACACAGAGTAGATTCCGTTATGTATCACTTATGTCTCGTATAACGAACCTATGCACCCACCTAAAACGCAAGAAAAATCAATTCCAATAAGCAATTTGAGTGTTTCTGAAAAAATCATTTGTTTATGAATGTTTATTGATGAATTTATCGCAAATACGAAAAATGTTTCAGGACTTACTCCCCTTAAAATCACGCGTATTTTATAGAATAAATTTTTCTCTGGAGAAAAAATCTAAATTCATTAATTGTCAAGAATAAAAATACCGAGCGAAATGCGACTTGAGGAAACTTTGATATTCGCATTCCGGGGACCAAAAACCATATAAAAATATACGCTCAAACACCCTCAGCTTACAGACTAATTTTTTTATACATTTTTATAGAGAGATAAAATCGAAAATGGTTTTTTCCTGCATTATTTATGTCGGAGAAATGTGTACGACTATAAAAGAACTATTACCTACTGTCGGATTCAAAATTTAAACGACGCACTTTGAATGGCGATAACCCGTTGAAAAAAAATCTCCGATAATTGAATCAAAAAGTTCTCGGAAGCATTACTATCTAGAAATCATTCAAGAGAAAACAAATTTTTTTCGAGAATTCTATTTTTATAAACAGAACAAAAATGAGTGAAAAAGGGGGAAAACAGGGTGTTAGAAGACACCGCAAAGTTTACATGTCTATTACAGAACCAATTTTACTTTTATCGTTTTGACAAACTTACTGTAGATACTCTGATCCTTCCTGAAGCGATTGATTTCAAGTTTTTGTTAATCCGACGATTTGTTTACTCGTTTTTAATACAAATATGGCAGTTCGCTATAACATGATCTACGGGCATTAGACAAATGATGCTTGCTTGTAAACATAGGGAAAAATTCAAATATTGAAATTCAATACTTGTCGTTATTAAAGAAAAATCAGAAAAATTATAATTAATTTTTCTTCTCTTACCAGAAAATGAACGAGACCGCCCGGTATGAAGTATTCATCGCTCTGGTCATGAGGGACCCTCAGTACCCTCATTTTTTGCATGAAGGAGGACTGTATACATGTTTCTCGGAAAACTGGGGGCAGGGTCCTCCATGCCAAAAAAGGGTACTGAGACCCACAGCGATAAATGCTTCTCACCGGGCGGGCCCTTTGATTTTCCGGTAAGAGAAGAAAAAATAATAATTTTTCTGACTTTTCTTCAATAACGAGACGTATTGAATGTCGATAATTTAATTTTTCCCTATTTTTACATGCAAGCATCATTTGCCTGTTAATCAGTAGATCATGCCATAGTGGACTGCCACATTTGCAGTAAAAACGAGTAAATAAATCGTCAGATTAACAAAAACTTGAAATCATTCGCTTCAGGAAAGATCAGAGTATCTACAGTAATTTTGCCAAAACGATAAAAGTAAAATTGGTTCTGTAACGGATATGTAAACTTCGCGGAGCCTTTTAACACCCAGTTTTGCCCCCTTTTTCACTTATTTTTTGTCTGTTTTTGAAAATTAATTTCTCGACAAAAATTTGGTTTTCTCTGGAATGATTTTTAGATAGTTATGCTTCCGAGAACTTTTTGGTTTCATTCTTGGAGATTTTTTTTCAACCAATTATCGCCATTCAAAGTGCGGAGCCTTAAATTTTGAATCCAACAGTAGTATCTGATGCATTAATTGAAAACAACTCTTAACTCTTCAAAAAAAAAAAATTTTAATATAGCTAAATACATTAATTTTATATTCTCTTACAATCGCATATAATTCATTGTTTCTTTTGTGTGATTAAATTGAATGAGATTTCTTCTTTAAATAATTGTGAAAGCTTTCAAACATCATAATGTAAAATATATCACAATTTCCATTGGAATATGAATTACGAATATAGCATAGTGGAAGAGTATAAAGTAATATAAAAATGATCGAAATGTATTTAGTTATTTGGGGTTTTCCTATTGATTAAATTTTGAGAAAAATCGTACTATTCATGATGAGGTGCTTTCATCGGAGGTTCCCCAACGGTACTTTTGACTATTTGTCATTTTTTTCCAATGAATCCCTGTCTTCTTATTGAAAAGTTGACCGTCATAAAAGCGATACCTATAACGAAATATTTGGGTACACTTTTCGACAGGTTTGCTCATTCTTTTACTTTCCCCATTTCATCTGTCACCGTCATTTAGTTTATTGAACGTTCAAATACTTCATTCGAGATTTTTCATCTCCATTTTCGTTTATTGAGATAACCCTTCGTGGGATCTCCCAAGGGTCTAGCTGAGATAACGGGTCTCTTTAAGGCCACCATACACAGGCGCACGGCGTATGCAGACCCGGTCCGTGCGGACACGGTCTGTGTGGTCTGTACACCCCCATACACGGAACGACCAGAATGTCTGCGATATTGAAACCTTCATATGATTTTAAACAATTCCGCGATGAATCTCTTTGATTAAGAGTATTCCGATCATCAAATGTTTTTGTTTTTACTTTAAAAATGATGAAAAATGAAATAAAAGTCTTCATTTCAATATTTAGTATGCATTTCAACAATATTCTCACTGTAAATGGATAATTTCATATATGCATTTCAATGGAAATATTTTATTCAGAAGAAACAAATAATTCGCTTATTCTGGATGAATTCTCTATAAGAATCCAATCAAAAATCTATTCCACAGAAATTAGGAATTACTCTTTGTCGCGTGCAAAAGGATTCAATTTCTAATCAATAAATTCATAATTTGGGTCAAGGGGAATGATAAATATATTTACGAATTATTTAATATTACTTTATTATTAAAACAAGAATATTATTAAAAGAAAATAGATTCTATTCATTTTTCTTTGGGGACAGCGCATGCGCAAATGCTCCCGGTCCCAGCGTTAAATAAAATGATTTCTGCCATGATGAAACCGATTGAGGAAGAAATGTGTTTGAAAAATATAGTGACATATCTATCATTGGAGGAACGAATGAAATTCAAGAGAGGTCCGTATTTTTGTGTCATTTAGTTTTTATAATTACCGACTGTAATGGTTAGGTGGGTGAGGTATTGCTCCTCCTTTCACTTGTCGAAATATAAACGCAAAAGCATTAAAGAATTTGAAATAAAAATAAAAAATCCAGAGACAAATGAGGAGTCAATAATTCCAAACAAAGAATTAGTTAAATATCTTGGAGTACACCTAGATTATCTAGTTAGATGCTCAAAACATACAGATATACAGATAGAAAAAGCTCGAAAGAGGTATAAAGCCCTGGGACACTTATTTCACAATAAATTTATTAATAAAAGAGCAAGAGTAATATTCTACTTATTACTCATTAGACCGTTATTAACATACGCTTCGGAAATATTGTGGAATATGGGCGCTTGTCAAACAGAAAAATTGAGAATATTCGAAAGAAAATGTCTTAGATCTGCACTGTTTTTACACAGATCTGTTCATTCTAATTTTCGAAAAAGAGTGAGTAATAAAATTCTTTCCGACAAAGCTCAAATACCGAGAAGTGACAATTTTATTATTCGACTAGCTAGAAATTACTACAATAAAATGAAAGAAATACCAAACGAAACAATAAATACACTAGCAGAGTTCTCAATTGAAGAGGCTATAGGCAGAGCTCGATGTGGTAACATAAAACCACAATTTTTCACTCATTACGATAAGATCGGCTTGTGCCAAGACGAATCGAACAGACCGGTCTTATATCACATTGGCAGACATATGAATAATAAAAAAATCCCAATTGATGATTTCGAGTCATTGGATTTCCTATATTCTAGAGATATCCCAAATTGTGATTATGAAGACTTCACGAGAGTCAAAAGGAAATTCTAGTGGCTAAGCGAAGATGATAGACACATGAGAGCTTTAAAAACTTGACATGAAATATATGAGCAAACAAATAAAAATAGAAATAGACCTCAAGGTAGATTCAATAGGAATAATTTCCGTCCACCTTAGATTTTCGAAAAAAATTATTCAGATATTCGACTCGGGTGGTACCCTGAGAGAGGGGACAGAATGATGTTACTTCAATTGATATTCTAAAAGTGAAAGATTTTCAATAATTTCATCACATGTATCATCAAATTCATTAATTTTTTTGCTTCCGAATAGAAGCCTTGTAATCGTCCTATTTTCACATTTGTAAATGTTGATTGGACATGATGTAGAATGGTCTGAAACGTAAAAATACGAAATTTGGCGACCATGTATGTATACACTGTATGTGTATACATTCACCACCATCTTCCCGGTTGTCACTTTTTAGAAGATCGAGTAATGAAGCGGCTAAAGTAATTGCGAAAAATCTGGAATTTTGTCAAATTATAGGACTTGATATGATCTAACTCTACGCAAAATTTCATCCCGATCGGTCCAATAGTTTTCAAGAAAAAGCGATTCATTTTTAACCCGTCCTTAGGCGCGCCTCAGATTTTCTCTCACGTAACGTTAGTCAACCTACAGACCGTCCCTGCAGTGCGAGTGAGATACTAAAAAGAGCGCGCCCGCACCAACAGGTTAAATAGTTTTTCGCGAATATCCCAAAAACTAGCAGACCGATTTCCATTTTTCTTCTTGCAAAATATTCGTCTCGATATCCTCTACCTCAATCAATCAAAATATGTATCCCCGTTCATCGAAAGTCTTCGATATATTGCCATTTTTATAATTATTTTTTTATTAATCTTATCTGTACGGACCCTGAAAGTGACAATAATGATCTGAAATTTTAGCTTCTAGTTGGTGCTCTAAGTTACAAAGTTTTATCAAATTTCAGACCATTCGGAAGCCTGTTGTCAATGCATTGTTGACGAAAAAACTATTAAAATATCATTCAGTAATATTGTCACTATCACATGCTCGTTCTCATCTACTTATTCCTTTCAAGGCAATTAAATTGAAAAAAAGAATTGTTTCATGAAGTTTTTTCCATGTATGGGGTTGGGGATCTTCAACAACATACAAACTTTAAACGTTAAATAGGTCAACCCCGGCCTCAGAACGTTACGAACGTGAACGATTATTTTGTAAATTCAGGAAAATTCTATTATGAATCGTCATTGATAAGAACATCTATGACACTCTGTCAATATCTATTTTACCCGGAATAATAAATTTGCTATGAAATGCGGTACATCTTTGCAGTCAATGTTGAAGTTATCGGAGTTAGCAAAATCACTCAATTGTTTTCTTCTCTACTGCGTTGTACATTCCGAGTTATTTCCTATTTCTAAGTATTTTCTTTTACGAGCTGCTTGTATGCATGTGGGGCTTGGGCCTCACACACACCCAAATATCAAGAACAACGAACCCTTGTTACACATGGTGACAAAGGAAAACCATGGAGGTCAGAGGGCAAAGGAGCACTACAGTTTCTCTCAAAGGAGTTAGGCCCTTGAGGAGAGAAGAGGCGTAAATTACACTCTCGGCTCGCCAATCGGTCGTGATTACTATCCGCATCTGTGCGAGCGATTTTCAAGTACAATTGTGCTGGCTGCTGACAGTTCTATTAATGAAAAATTAGTGAATGCATTCTGCACATATATATGAGTTAATGACTCAAATGTAAAATGGTAAGAAAATTTCTAGTGACAGTGAATGACAACCCACACAATAAAAAAATTTGGCAGTGTCTAGACACACGGTATATGGTAATTACAATGCACCCAAGGAAAAGTTTACAATGCATCTAAAGCTTATTTTACGATACGTCTATGATTTTTACCATACGTCTATGGTTTTTACCATTCGTCTACGGTTTTTACCATGCGTCTATGGTTTTTACCATGCGTCTATGGTTTTTACCATACGTCTATGAATTTTTCCATGCGTCTATGGTTTTTACGGTGATGTAAGGAAATGTCTAGGGCATACCCTAGCGTACCCAGTGGAGAGTCCAACTCTCTGTTTGTTCCACGATTAGAGAGTAAGTAGAGAATGGGTAGAGGAGTTGGAGTGACAGGGCTGATTGTCTAATCTCCAATGCTTTGAGAGAGTAGATTTTTAATTGATAAATTTTTTAATTGGATCTTTGTGACCCTTATAATTTCAGACCCTTAATATTCCAGACCCTTAAATTGGGACTCTCGATAATTCTGATCCTTGAAAATATTGAAAAGTGCAACTTTTAACCTTTAAACCTTCAGACCCTTAGACTAGTCGTACTATCTACTCTCTACTCTTGTAGAGAGTAGATAGTTGCGATCGGATGCGTGGTGGGAGCTACTCTCTACTCTCTACTCGTGTAGAGAGTAGATAGTTGGCGCCGGCTGCTGGGTGGAGGCATTCAGACCTTTATAATTTTAGACCCTTATCGTTGCTTATGGGCCTTGAAACTTGAACCTCAATGGTGCTGACCCTTGAAAATGATAAAAGTTAAATTTTTGACATTTAATATTTCTGACCCTTAGACTAGCCGTACTATCTACTCTCTACTGTTGTAGAGAGTAGATAGTTGGGAGCGGATGCATGGTGGGGGCTACTCTCTACGCGTCTAGAGAGTATATAGTTGGCAGTAGGTGCGAGGTGGGGGCAGTCAGACCCTTATTTTCTTTAGACCCTCATCATTCCTCATAACTCTAAAAATTTGACCCTAAATGGTGCTGAACATGTATAGAGTGAAATTTTAGACTCTTAAAATTTCTGACCCTTCGACTAGTACTATCTACTCTCTACTGTTGTAGAGAGTAGATAGTTGGGAGGGTATGCATGGTGGGGGCTACTCTCTACTCTCTATGCGTCTAGAGAGTAGATAGTTGGCGCCAGGTGCTTGGCGGGGGCATTCAGACCCTTTATTTTTTAGACCCTTATCGTTCCTCATGACCCTTGAAACATGACTCTCAATAGTGTTGACCCTTGAAAATGATAAGAGTCAAATTTCTGACCCTCAATATTTCTGACCCTTGGACTAGCCGTACTATCTACTCTCTACAACAGTAGAGAGTAGATAGTACGGCTAGTCCGATAGTAGATAGTTGGGGGGAGGTGCGAGGTGGGGGCATTCAGACCCTCATTTTTTGGACCCTTATCATTCCTCATTACTCTAAAAATTTGACCCTAAATGGTGCTGACCCTGGAATATGTTTAAAGTGAAATTTTAGACTCTTAAAATTTCTGACCCTTAGACCAGTCGTACTATCTACTATCTACAACAGTAGAGAATGGATAGTACGGCTAGTCTAAAGGTCAGAAATATTGATGGTCAAAAATTTGACTCTTATCATTTTCAAGGGTCAGCACTATTGACGGTCATGTTTCAAAAGTCATGAGGAATGATAAGGGTCTAAAAAATGATGGGGTCTGAATGCCCCCACCTCGCACCTCCCGCCAACTATCTACTCTCTAGACGAGTAGAGAGTAGAGAGTAGCCCCAACCACGCATCCGATCCCAACTATCTACTCTCTACAACATTAGAGAGTAGATAGTACGGCTAGTCTAAGGGTCAAAAATATTAAGGGCCAAAAATTTGACTCTTATCATTCTCAAGGGTGAGCACTATTGAGGGTCAAGTTTTAAGGCTCATGAGCAACGCTAAGGGTCTACAACATAAAGGGTCTGAATGCAGCTCTGTGAAGTTGACATCCCACCTTGATGAATTGAAACGAAAATTTGATATTTGGTAGATTTTGATCACCACATGATAGTAGTAGCATTTTTTTGTTTGTAGTTGAAAAATAAGCGTCCCATACATTTTCAAAAGACAGTTAGGAACTATTTCATAGTTACAGCTAAAAGGACATCGGATTCTTATCTACAATCGTTTGCAGTTGATTGTAGTTTTGAAATTTTTCCTATCCGACTTCAAATAAACGTCTCATTCATTTTCGAAAGACAGTTAGGAACTATTTTGCAGTTGCAGCTCAATTGGCATTGGATTTTGATCTGCAATCGTTTGTAGTTGTTTGTAGTGCTTGCAGATTGTCAGTCCAATGAAAAAAATTCACGGTATTGTTTTTATGAAATGGTTCCGAAAAATTATTTTTCATAAAGAACCTGAAAAATATCAGATATGTAGGAGGATTTGGTTGTAGTTATTTTGAATGGTGGAGAAAATTAGGAAGAATGAAAGATTCTTATCTGTAATCGTTTGTAGTTGATCTTATTCCCGAAATTTTTTCAATCCGAATTCAAATAATCATGTCATTCATTTTCGAGAGATACTTAGGAACTATCCTGCAGTTACAGCTTAATTGACATCGGATCCTTTTCTGCAATCGCTTGTTGATTGTAGTTTTGAAATTTTTTCAATCCAAATTCAAATAAGTGTGCTATTCATTTTCATAGTCCAAGTGGGGACTGAGTGATAGCTATAGCCAAACTGACGACGGATTCCTGCCTACAATCGTTTGTAGTTGTTTGTAGTACTCATAGATTTCCAATCCAATGGAAAAGAAGGACGTGAGGAAGATCAGATACATAGGAGGATTCGTTTTTAGTTGTTTGTAGTAGTAAGAAAAATTGAATATGAAATAGATTCTTATATGCAATCATTTGCAGTTAATTGTAGTTTCAAAATTTCGTCAATTCGAATTCAAGTAAGCCTTCAATCCATTTTCGAAAAACAGTTAGGAACTATTTTATAGCCGGAGCTTAAGTGTTATGGGATTTACATCTGCAATCGTTTGTAGTTGATTGTCGTTTTGAAATTTTTTCAATCCGAATTCAAATCAATGTTCTGTCGGTTTTTGTAGCACAAGTGGAGACTGAGTGATAGCTATAGCCAAAATGACGGATTCCTGACTACAATTGTTTTTAGTTGTTTGTAGTATTAGCAAATTTTGAGTACCGATGGAATGGTTTCTACGAAATGGCATCGAGGAATTATTTTTCAATAAGGACCTGAAAGAGATCAGATACCTAGAAGAATTAGTTTGTAGTTGTTTATAGTGGCGATTAAAATTAGGAAGGAAGGAAAATTTCAATCGGCAATCGTTCGTAGTTGAATGTAGTTATGGAATTCTTTTAATTCAAATTTAAATATACGTTCAATCGAATCTTGAATAACACTCAGGAACTATTTCGCAGTTAAAATTACATTGGGTTAATGATTGCATATGAGAATCTATTTCATTTCCAATTTTTCTTACTACTACAAACAACTAAAAACGAATCCTCCTATGTATCTGATCTTCCTCACGTCCTTCTTTTCCATTGGATTGGAAATCTATGAGTACTACAAACAACTACAAACGATTGTAGACAGGAATCCGTCGTCATATTAGTTATATCTATCACTTAGTCCCTACTTGGGCTCAAAAAATCGATAGAACATTTATTTGAATTCGGATTCAAAAAAATTCAAAACTACAATTAACTACAAACGTGTGCAGATGTAAATCCTATAAAACTTAAGCTCCGGCTATAAAATAGTTCCTAACTGTTTTTCGAAAATGGATTGAAGGCTTACTTGAATTCGAATTGATGAAATTTCGGAACTACAATCAACTGCAAACGATTGCATATGAAAATCTATTTCATTTCCAATTTTTCTTACTACTACAAACAACTAAAAACGAATCCTCCTATGTATCTGATCTTCCTCACGTCCTTCTTTTCCATTGGATTGGAAATCTATGAGTACTACAAACAACTACAAACGATTGTAGACAGGAATCCGTCGTCATATTAGTTATATCTATCACTTAGTCCCTACTTGGGCTCAAAAAATCGATAGAACATTTATTTGAATTCGGATTCAAAAAAATTCAAAACTACAATTAACTACAAACGTGTGCAGATGTAAATCCTATAAAACTTAAGCTCCGGCTATAAAATAGTTCCTAACTGTTTTTCGAAAATGGATTGAAGGCTTACTTGAATTCGAATTGATGAAATTTCGGAACTACAATCAACTGCAAACGATTGCATATGAAAATCTATTTCATTTCCAATTTTTCTTACTACTACAAACAACTAAAAACGAATCCTCCTATGTATCTGATCTTCCTCACGTCCTTCTTTTCCATTGGATTAGAAATGTATGAGTACTATAAACAACTACAAACGATTGTAGACAGGAATCCGTCGTCATTTTAGCTATATCTATCACTCAGTCCCCACTTGGACTCAAAAAATCGATAGAACATTTATTTGAATTCGGATTGAAAAAATTTCAAAACTACAATTAACTACAAACGATGGCAGATGGGCATTCCATGTCAATTAAGCGGCAACTATAAAATAGTTCCCAACTGTTTTTTGAAAATGGATTGAAGGCTTACTTGAATTCGGATTGACGAAATTTTGAAACTACAATTAACTGCAAATGATTGCATATAAGAATCTATTTATTATACAATTTTTCTTACTACTACAAACAACTAAAAACGAATCCTCCTATGTATCTGATCTTCCTCACGTCCTTCTTTTCCATTGGATTAGAAATGTATGAGTACTATAAACAACTACAAACGATTGTAGACAGGAATCCGTCGTCATTTTAGCTATATCTATCACTCAGTCCCCACTTGGACTCAAAAAATCGATAGAACATTTATTTGAATTCGGATTGAAAAAATTTCAAAACTACAATTAACTACAAACGATGGCAGATGGGCATTCCATGTCAATTAAGCGGCAACTATAAAATAGTTCCCAACTGTTTTTTGAAAATGGATTGAAGGCTTACTTGAATTCGGATTGACGAAATTTTGAAACTACAATTAACTGCAAATGATTGCATATAAGAATCTATTTATTATACAATTTTTCTTACTACTACAAACAACTAAAAACGAATCCTCCTATGTATCTGATCTTCCTCACGTCCTTCTTTTCCATTGGATTGGAAATCTATGAGTACTACAAACAACTACAAACGATTGTAGGCAGGAATCCGTCGTCAGTTTGGCTATAGCTATCACTCAGTCTCCACTTGGACTATGAAAATGAATAGCACACTTATTTGAATTTGGATTGAAAAAATTTCAAAACTACAATCAACAAGCGATTGCAGAAAAGGATCCGATGTCAATTAAGCTGTAACTGCAGGATAGTTCCTAAGTATCTCTCGAAAATGAATGACATGATTATTTGAATTCGGACTGAACAAATTTCGGAAATAAGATCAACTACAAACGATTGCAGATAAGAATCTTTCATTCTTCCTAATTTTTTCCACCGTTCAAAACAACTACAACCAAATCCTCCTACATATCCGATCTTTTTCAGGTTCTTTATGAAAAATAATTTTTTGGAACCATTTCATAAAAACCATACCGTGAATTTTTTTCATTGGACTGACAATCTGCAAGCACTACAAACAACTACAAACGATTGCAGATCAAAATGCGATGCCAATTGAGCTGCAACTGCAAAATAGTTCCTGTCTTTCAAAAATGAATGAGGCGTCTATTTGAAGTCGGATTCGAAAAATTTCAAACTACAATCAACTACAAACGATTGCAGATGAAAATCCGATGCCAATTGAGCTGCAACTGCAAAATAGTTCCTAACTGTCTTTCGAAAATGAATGAGGCGTTTATTTGAAGTCGGATAGGAAAAATTTCAAAACTACAATCAACTACAAATAATTGCAGATACGAATCCGATGTCCTTTTAGCTGTAACTATGAAATAGTTCCTAACTGTCTTTTGAAAATGTATGGGGCGCTTATTTTTCAACTACAAACAAAAAAAATGCTACTACTATCATATGGCGATCAAAATCTACCAAATATCACATTTTTGTTTCAATTCATCAAGGTGGGGTGCCAACTTCACAGAGCTAATGCAGTAACAACATGCATGAATGCATGATTGCTTTTTCTGCAATCTCTCTACTCTCTACAAGAGTAGAGAATAGATATTACGACTAGTCTAAGGGTCTCAAGGTTTAAGGGTCAAAAGTTGCACTTCTCAATATTTTCAAGGGTCAGAATTATTAACAGTCCCAATTTAGGGGTCTGGAATATTAAGGGTCTGAAATTATAAGGGTCACAAAGATCCAATTAAAAAATTTCAAAGGAAATCAGAGTATTNCCTTCCTGCTCATTTTGTTCGGCCATTATAATCGTTGAAACCTTGTGATTATCCTTCCTGCCTCCCCGGGTGTCGCTTGTTGTCGTTTTATCTTTGAGATTGCTCTACCTACATCTATTGACTGTTCCGATGTTTGACCCTTGCGAGGTATGACCCTTGCGATATTTGATCCTCGCGCGGTATAATCATTCCGATGTTTGACCCTTGCGAGGCATGACCCTTACAAGACTTGCTCATGACACGAGAGCTCAACCCCTCTGTCAACGGGGTTGTTTTTGCGTCAGAACAACTGTGTTGTCTTCAATTAAATACACATGCGGTCAAAAAGGTCTAAAACCTCCTTGGTAAATTACTTGCTTTTTTACATGTAGAAAATTTGGTAGAATACCGGTGGTATTTTACTTGCCCAACCCTGCTCGTCTTCGACTTACCGACGCCTCGTGCTGCAAACTTCACACTCGTCACAAACCTCGACCTATCGTCGTTATGACATAATCTACTATTTCCGACGCGCTCCGACTGGATTAGTACTATAGAATTTATAGAATGTGCTTTGGCTGAGTTTACACTATGACCTCCGTCGCGCGCACTCTAACCTTCCTCGACGTTGCCATGTTCAACCATCAGTATACTCTAATGTAATNGGGTCCAAAAGTTTGAGCTCCGGGAGTTCAAACAGGTCCCAAGTACAAGGTTCAGTCGGTTAGAGGGTCAAATTTCTCAAGGGCCATAGTTAATAAGGGTCAGCATATCCCTCGCCTCAGCTATCTACTCTCTCAAAGCATTGGAGAGTAGACAATCTGCCCTGTCACCCCAACTCTCTACTTACTCTCTAATCGTGAAACAAATAGAGAGCTTGACTCTCTACTGGGTCCGCTAGGGATATGCCCTAGACATTTCCTTAAATCACCGTAAAAACCATAGACGCATGATAAAATTCATAGACGTATGGTAACAACCATAGACGCATGGTAAAAACCATAGACGCATGGTAAAATTCATAGACGTATAGTAAAAACCATAGACGCATGGTAAAAACCATAGGTGCATGGTAAAATTCATAGACGCATGGTAAAAACCATAGACGCATGGTAAAAACCATAGACGTATGGTAAAAACCATAAACGTATGATAAAATAAGCCTTAGATGCATTGTAAACGTTTCCTTGGGTGCATTGTAATTACCATATACCGTATGTTTAGACACTGCCATCTCTGTCGCTCCTATTGCCATAAGACTAAGAGGAAAATCGCAGTTGTTTTGGTAATTGCAAGGAAAATTACTCAATTTCTTAATGATTCTTGATAATACAACACTTTATTAACCGATGTAAAGAAAATAATTTTTTTACTGTCATAAAAAAATTTTTTTTTTTAGACAAAAATAGAAAATACGTTAGTTTTCATCCATTCCTTGGTGAAAAATGACGTGAAAAATCGAAAAAAAAAATCTCAGAGCACGACAATCACATAAATTCTTGAATGAAAAAAAAAGATGAAATATCGATTTTTGGTTGAGTTACAGCCATTTGTTTTAAAACAGAGCGCATGGTGCTGCGCGCATCTCGACAAATAAATGTTAATATCTCGAAAACTCTTAGTGATAGAGACACGAGTCAAAAACCATTCTGTTCGTCTCGAAATTATCTAAATCTGTGCCGCTGCATGTCTCGATCACTTCTCAATAGTTTTCGAGATATTTTAATCCAAAGTGACCGCTCCAAGGGTCATTTTGTTAATAAACAAAAACCACACTTTGGGACTGGATCACATTTGATCTAGGCGTTATTCTGAGCATTTAAAAAAAATCATGGAAATCGGTAATTTATAAAGAAAAATCAACAACAAACCTCTTTTTCATCACTGAGTCCCGCTAACCTGCACCTATCGGCCTGTTCTCCGGCCGATAGGTGGCGATTAGCAGCCATGGACTTGATATAGAGAAATGGCTGACTTCATGTCGCGCTTTAGCGCTCCTATTAGGAGTGCTAACTGCGGTTCTGCCTTCGGCGAGCCTCGTCTTCAGGGTTGGGTCGTCTACTGAAAATCGCGGTTTTCTACGGTATATAGTAGAATACTGGTAATTTACCTCTAAATGGTAAAAAAAAGGTAAATAACTGGGAGAAAACCCCTGAACTTGGATATCAGTGCAGTAACCTTTCTGACTGAATTTCGCCAGGGTTATACCTTGCGAGGATCATAAGTCACAAGGGTGAATACTCGCGAGGGTCAAATATCGTACGGGTCATATTTCGCAAGGGTCCTGTTTCATGAGGGTTAAACGTCGCAACGGGCCAACCTTGCAAGGTACACACGTCGCGAGAGTTATACCTTGCGAGGATCATAAGTCACAAGGGTGAATACTCGCGAGGGTCAAATATCGTACGGGTCATATTTCGCAAGGGTCCTGTTTCATGAGGGTTAAACGTCGCAACGGGCCAACCTTGCAAGGTACACACGTCGCGAGAGTTATACCTTGCGAGGATCATAAGTCACAAGGGTGAATACTCGCGAGGGTCAAATATCGTACGGGTCATATTTCGCAAGGGTCCTGTTTCATGAGGGTTAAACGTCGCAACGGGCCAACCTTGCAAGGTACACACGTCGCGAGAGTTATACCTTGCGAGGATCATGTCTCCCGTTAGACCCTTAAAGATTTTCCTTCCTGCTCATTTTGTTCGGCCATTATAATCGTTGAAACCTTGTGATNTTTTTTTTTTGTTTTAATCAAAATCCCAGATTTAATATGAATATGAATATTAAAGAGTTTAAAGACGAATGTTAATGGACAAAAAGAATGGTTATTGACGGAACCATATTCAATATAACTTTGACAAAAAAGCTTTGATCAACGGCAATTATAGAAATGTACAAATCGTACTTCTAAACCTTTCGAGACTTACTCGTTTTCTCACAGCAGCTAGAGTTGCTGTAATGTAAGTTGAGAATTAGCTGTATCAACTTCAAGATGGCTATAGGACAATATAATCCGTTAGGCCAGTGTTTATGGAGATTTGCAGCTATAAAACTCTCTGAATGTAACGAACAGTATAAAGATGTTATATTCAAAATCTCAATATACTATAGAAAGCTACCTTGGCTGCGCAAAAATGATGCCTTTCAAAACGGAAAAGGGGGAAACAGGCTGTGGATCGCCTAGGCAAGAAGATTGTCACCTGTCTGGTATCGTGAAATCCATATTTGATGCACCTTTAACACTGTTCTCAAGTTTAATGGCAGAAAATGGTTGTCGTCTCTGTGAAATACTCAAGGTCGAGAGAAAGACAGATNCTAATGAAATTGTGGGGATATGTTCCTGAAATATATACGGTTCTATTCGTAAAGCGTTTGGATTTTTATTCCATTGTCAATTATGTTTTTGTGATTTTTGAAAAAGTGGTGCCATAAGACTGCGTTAATGACACATTTTTCATATTTTCTCCTCAACAATCTACATGGTTCAACGTTTTGGGACTTTGGGAGGATATTTGTAATCACTCAAAGAATATATTCTCAAAATTTCACCTCTGCAGTCCATTTCGTTCTACTCCCATATACTTACTGCGGAAGTTCGATAAGGTATTTAACAAAGCAATTCTGGAGTAACGCTTCGACTACAAAATAAAACGTCAGCTTGGAGTGGGACTGATAGGGGTTGGTGTCTTTGGGTGTGATCCATTATGGGTCGAACCAACAGCTTCCCAGCCGATTCCGTTTTTTCTGTTGATTAGAAAAAAAAGAAATTTAGAACGTTTCATTCAAATAATTGAACAACCGCTGACCCGATTCCGTTCAACATTCAATCAGAATCGAGTTATATGCAGATGCATCGATTATACAAAATTAATTTTTGTGATACTTGCCTCTAAAGGGCACTTTTCAAAACGGTTGAGTCTGCGTAAAGCAGTTGTTTTTCGCACGGCGTGCGTAAAGTTCACGAGCATGCGTAAAGTGAATTCTCGCGAAGCGAAAATAAGGACGGCGGAGCTCAATATGTACCAACAAATTTGAAATAGCTCAGTTGGGAGAGCACCCGATGCATAATCGTAAGATCCCGGGTTCAAACCCCCATCTGGACTATCCAAAATACTATCCAATTTTTTCAGTCAGAATTTTCTGATTATTCATATTGAGAATAANTAGGTGAATGATCAAAACATTGAGGAATTTATATTGTTATGCCTTTCTCATACTGGCCAGATGTATCGACTTGATCTTTTAACGCAGAGGTAAATTTCCAACCTAAGAAGACTGCGTCTGAAAGAATCTTTGTTCTGGACTGATCAATTCAATTAAGAGCTACTAGNCCTTACAAGACTTGCTCATGACACGAGAGCTCAACCCCTCTGTCAACGGGGTTGTTTTTGCGTCAGAACAACTGTGTTGTCTTCAATTAAATACACATGCGGTCAAAAAGGTCTAAAACCTCCTTGGTAAATTACTTGCTTTTTTACATGTAGAAAATTTGGTAGAATACCGGTGGTATTTTACTTGCCCAACCCTGCTCGTCTTCGACTTACCGACGCCTCGTGCTGCAAACTTCACACTCGTCACAAACCTCGACCTATCGTCGTTATGACATAATCTACTATTTCCGACGCGCTCCGACTGGATTAGTACTATAGAATTTATAGAATGTGCTTTGGCTGAGTTTACACTATGACCTCCGTCGCGCGCACTCTAACCTTCCTCGACGTTGCCATGTTCAACCATCAGTATACTCTAATGTAATTAAAATCCCAAACTATGCCATACATTTTCAATAATTACAAATAATCCCTGTGGTGACGGCTAATGAAATTGTGGGGATATGTTCCTGAAATATATACGGTTCTATTCGTAAAGCGTTTGGATTTTTATTCCATTGTCAATTATGTTTTTGTGATTTTTGAAAAAGTGGTGCCATAAGACTGCGTTAATGACACATTTTTCATATTTTCTCCTCAACAATCTACATGGTTCAACGTTTTGGGACTTTGGGAGGATATTTGTAATCACTCAAAGAATATATTCTCAAAATTTCACCTCTGCAGTCCATTTCGTTCTACTCCCATATACTTACTGCGGAAGTTCGATAAGGTATTTAACAAAGCAATTCTGGAGTAACGCTTCGACTACAAAATAAAACGTCAGCTTGGAGTGGGACTGATAGGGGTTGGTGTCTTTGGGTGTGATCCATTATGGGTCGAACCAACAGCTTCCCAGCCGATTCCGTTTTTTCTGTTGATTAGAAAAAAAAGAAATTTAGAACGTTTCATTCAAATAATTGAACAACCGCTGACCCGATTCCGTTCAACATTCAATCAGAATCGAGTTATATGCAGATGCATCGATTATACAAAATTAATTTTTGTGATACTTGCCTCTAAAGGGCACTTTTCAAAACGGTTGAGTCTGCGTAAAGCAGTTGTTTTTCGCACGGCGTGCGTAAAGTTCACGAGCATGCGTAAAGTGAATTCTCGCGAAGCGAAAATAAGGACGGCGGAGCTCAATATGTACCAACAAATTTGAAATAGCTCAGTTGGGAGAGCACCCGATGCATAATCGTAAGATCCCGGGTTCAAACCCCCATCTGGACTATCCAAAATACTATCCAATTTTTTCAGTCAGAATTTTCTGATTATTCATATTGAGAATAATCCGGGTTCCCCTCCTACCTCATCCAAATCCCATCCAATCATTTCCTATGACGTCACAAAGCTGTGGAACGCCATATAAATTCCCTTCTTTAATGTTGTTCACTTTACGCACTCGTGCACAAAAACCATATTACCCCCACTACAGTTCCAAACAGTAAACGCGGCAGGTACCACAAAAAATGCAATGTTTTACAGTGCGTGTGAAAAAGTGGAACTTTACGCACTAGTAACACAATATACTATCTGTGAACAATATACTATATGTGAATAACTAACACACCGCTGAGACGATCGTTTACATGATCTAATCAGTTTCAAGTTACATGAAGGCACATCGATCCAAAAAAAAGTCGAATCGGTTGATTTGTTCAGGAGAAATCGTTGGACACGCATACACACACACATACACGCTCAGACAATTTTCAAAAATGTTTCATAGGATGACTCAAGAGCTCATTAAACGTGGATGAATCATCGAAATTTAACATTTCATTTACGGGGTCATTACAATAACTCATTACAATAATCTCCCGTTGGGTCGGGAAGTTCAAAATTTCTACTACAATTATCTACGTGTGTATCTGCTTCCAATACACAGTTAAAATTTTCAATCAGTCAATGGCGGGTGCCAACTTCACACAGCTGGCTCTTTCTGTAAGGCCTTGTTTTTTTTAGATGAGAAAATCGTACGATCAAACGAACTTACCTGTAAGTGAAGTTCGATCGTGATTATATGAAGAGCCTCGTCGAGAGATTTTAATAACTTGTAGTAGTCCGCCTGCGGCTAGATGGAGCCACACGCCTTCAGAGACCATAGAAAAAGTTGGCTATGGCACCTCGGCGTTGAGGGCTCGCCATCTTATCATTAGTTTAAAGTTAAGCAATAGTGTAGAAAAAATTGGACGGGTTTGGGAAAGCTAGTTGGGAGGGACTGAATCTCTCGACGAGGCTCTTCATATAATCACGATCGAACTTCACT
>NW_021680423.1:1435659-1444157 GCF_001412515.2 Diachasma alloeum
GCGCAGATTTAACTATTGAAATAGTAGAACAAGGCTTGGAGCCTTGGATCAATGCGTCAAGCGCAGATTTAACTATTGAAATAGTAGCACAAGGCTTGGAACCTTGGGTCAATGTGTCAAGCGCAGATTCAACTATGTGAAATAGTGGAACAAGGCTTGGAGCCTAAGGTGAATGCGTCAGGCGCAGATGTGTCTAGCACAACAGGATCTGAGCTGCTGCTCGCACTGTCCTGGATGTCAGGAATGAAGATCCATCTGACATATTTATAACAATTTCATTTTTAATTTCCTTGTTCTCGATTTTGTCTCTAGGACCAGGAGAACCAGGTAAAATGAGGTTAGGCTGAGTTGTTCGACAAAGAATAAACTCGGCCTAAAAAAGCCTAAAAAAGCCTTTGACGTCGATTGGTTCTGTCTCTAAGATCTGACCCGAGCGTCTAAAAAGGCTGAGAGACATGTAACATCGCTTACCTTTATTTCCAATCGATTATTTATCCAGGGAAAAGTCGGTAAGTCAATGCATGTAATATTTGCAATTTCACTATAGATGTCTAGATATTCCACACAATTTATGTGTTTCCTCTTCTTACAATCATCCATGACTTTGGAAAAACTGTGTAAAAACGGAGAAAAATAGATTATTACAATAAAACAAACTGGAAACTCTGAAAAGCGTGCGTTCCACACGCGCACACATGAAAACAATGATAAGATGGCGAGCCCTCAACGCCGAGGTGCCACAGCCAACTTTTTCTATGGTCTCTGAAGGCGTGTGGCTCCATCTAGCCGCAGGCGGACTACTACAAGTTATTAAAATCTCGAAGACGAGGCTCGAATATAATGATATCCTATACCGCATTATAAGCAGCGCGATATAACTATAAGTGAAATGAAATAGTCTTTTTGCTTCCGAATGGAAGCATTGTAATCGTTCGATTTTAAGTTTCCAATTTTTTGTGCTAGGGTGACTAAGTTTAGTCTTAGGAGTCTGAATATGCTATTTTTAGAAGGTGTCTGTATGTGCGTATGTATGTATGTGTGTGACATTTTGTTTTACGTTTTTCTCCATAACCAATCGATGGAATTCCATAATTTTTTCTAAATGTAGGCTTTGATAAGCGCTTTCGATTGACCCCACCCAGAATCCAATCGATCGTATAGTTTCTGAGATATTTACATTTTTCGAAATTTTNATTCAATGAGGGCTCAAAAAATTCGCATTGATAGTATGTTGACCGAGTTTGAAGATGGTGGCAATAGCATTATTCACTCTTGAGTTATAGCCTTGTTTTGTATGTATTGTTATATCCGGAGAAAGACACACAACACAATTAATAAAATGGTTGGGGCGGTTTATTAAATATCAGAGACAAGCCAAGAGACAGACGTGTATCGACCAAGATATCTCAGAATATTAATAATAGAGCATCGGACTTGACTTCAAGATGATCGTCCTTTTGGTTCTGTTCCATGACATCCTTCAGACTGGATATAATTAAAAGGGTTCGAAGGGGGACACGTAACAGTATATTATTAGTTGGAGTTTAATCGGAGTCTAGTGGGAGTTTAGTTGGGGTCTAGTCGGAGTTTAGTTGGGGTCTAGTCGGAGTTTAGTCAGGGTTTAATCAGGGTTCAATCTGGGTTCAATCTGAGTTGAGTTATGGTTTCGCTGGGGTTTAGTCCAGCTTTAGTCGGGGTTCAGTCGAAGTTAAGTCGAAGTTCGTCGAAATTTATTTGGAGTTTAGTTCCGGTTAATGAAGATTTAGTTGGAGTTAAGGTTACTACAGAATTTAGTTGGAGTCAAGTCAAGGTTGAGTTGGAGTTTAGTTGAGGGTTAATTCAGCTTCAATTGAGATTCATGAGCTTAGTTCCACCGGGAGCTAGATGAGAGGAGAGGTGGACTAAACATCGACTAAAACTGCAGTGGAAACGAGAAAGAGTTTGATTTTTACCATTTCCATCGCAGTTTTAGTCGCTGTTAAGTCCAACTTTCCTTATTTCATCCAGCTCCCGGTGGAGCAAGGCTCAATGTAAGTCTAATGGAGGTTCAGTTATTGTTTAATTGGGGTTTCATGAGGGATTAAATCATGAGAATAAGTATAGAAATAATTTTTAAGAATTATAATTGTAATGAATTTACAATTTTAATTCAAACTAGGAGGCAACCGAAACATACAATAGTTGTCATTAAGAAAATCATGAAGGAAATATTGAAACCGATAATCATATCCATTCGGAAGCATATTGCTAATTTATTAGCAAAGAAAACTATACAAAAAAAAAACATCCCACTTGTTCCATTATGAGGCAGGGAAAACGGACTTGTACGGCAGTGACTCATTCCTTACTTCCGATGATCAATATTATCTAATCCCCCCCCCCTCCCGCCCCTGCGCCGCACTTCACTACATATTACGTTTTCTAGTGAATGAAAGAAAATGATTATACAAGAACGTAAAATATTCCTACAATTATAGCAGGCGAAACACCTGTGTAATACGTAAATTCAAGCGAATAGAACTGATAAGAAGATGAACAGTATATAAAATATCCTCGGGAGGCACGTGGGGAGTGTGCATAAGGTCAAACACCACTCGTCAGACGACACTGTATCTCGATATCAATAAATAAATATTTAATAAAAAATATCACAAGCAAATATTGATTAATGTCTGTTTACTCTGCCTTTTTTTATTATTTCGCTTCGTTCGCAATCGCGCTACTATTCTGACTGAATAGTTTTGTATTAGTCAACACGCAACTCTCATGCGATACACGAAGATAGGATATATTTATTCTCGGAATACGGCGTGTTCCCTGAAAATGAACTCCGGTTTCAGGTTCAGTCTGCGCTGAGAATTTGTCGGGGACGCTGTATTGCGAAGAGAACCTTCCTGTCTCATGAATTATTGATGAGGTATTAGAAATTCTTATCATGATTATAATTTGGTGACGATGGCATCATTGTGCTATTGAATGTTTATCTTATTTGTTATCTTCTAAAAAAGTAATTTCACATTTTTCTATTTGTGTATGTTTACACGGTTTTCCTGTAACTATTGTTATCTGTGCAGGAGAGCATTTGTAATAGAGCCTAGATGCTTAGTACTTGCAAAGAGAAAGTAGTTGCGTATTAATTGAAAGTGAATGAATTATGTTCTCCAGAAGAATCAGGAAGTGATAAGTCAGAAAACTGTTGAGAAATTTCCAACATTGAACATTTTATTGTGACGTAAATATTTACTCAATCCATAAAACGTCTATTTTAATTTTCTATTTTACTTGATTGCGCAATCTCCTCAACTAATTGCGAAGGATAAACACTGAGTTGTTCATTTTATAGAACTGCGAACTTGACGTGAAAATGGCTGGAAATAATCCTGAGGGGTACGTACGAACATTAGGAGAAAAAATCAATGGTTTGGCCCTGAAAAGTGGGCGTTCAAAATCCCCGGACATTGAATTATCATACCGCGGAAAGCCAGAGGGAAGGGTTCTGGTACTCTACACAGGAGGAACCATTGGAATGATCAGAAATGCTACAGATGGTAAATACGTTGTCATTAAGTCAGTGATAAATTACTCGCCATGGCCAATTATTAAACAAACGATGCTAGAAGAAACAATCTAAAAAAAATGGTTTTTCATCCTCTGGAAAAAAGCTTTCTTGAGATGTTTCAACGAAAGTGCTAATTGTGCAGATAAATATGAGGTATTCCTGGCCAAATGATTCAACCGTTGACCCTCACCCTCTTGGAAATTAATGGCAATTTTTTTTTACAATTGAGGGGTTGAAAAACGATCTCTCAAATTTTTTCAGATTTTTTTGCCACCCCAGTTTGGAGATATGATTTTTTTCTCGTGTTTCCGATTTTTTTCAATAACTCGAGTTCTATCCATCCGATTTTGATTTATTAAGCGTCAAATTTTTTTTCGATCTTCAGATGCTCACAATAACGAATTTTCAAAAAAAAAAGTTGAAAAAGTTGAATTTTGCAAATTATGTCACTTTTGATTTGTTTCATTTTTTTTCAGTAATTCTTATAATCAATACAAGTATTTTATAGTCAAAGCACCCAAAACGATTCTGATTACGTATCGAAAAAATATGTAATATATAGCTATACAGTCAAATTCACTTCATACTGTCTATAATCGAAGTCAATCAACGCCATTTTCGGGTGTTTTGACCAAATTTGCGGAATTTCGAAGAGAAAAATTTGAAAATAAAATAGATCGAGGACGATCCCCAACTTGTATGATGGCTCAAAATACTTGTTTTGATTATCAGAATTACTGAAAAAAATTAAACAAATCAAAAGTGACATCATTTGCAAAATTCAACTTTTTCAACTGTTTTTTTCGAAAATTCGTTATTATGAGCATCTGAAGATCGAAACAAAATGTTTACTAAAAATATTCTTATATGCAGTAAAAAATGATAAATTTTGACGCTTAATAAATAAAAATCGGATGGATGGAATTATTTGAAGAAAACGGAAAAACGAGAAAAAAATCATATCTCCAAACTGGGCTGGCGAAAAAATCTGAAAAAATTTGAAAGATAGTTTCTCAACCCTCC
This sequence comes from Diachasma alloeum, assembly GCF_001412515.2. Lineage (NCBI taxonomy): Eukaryota > Metazoa > Arthropoda > Insecta > Hymenoptera > Braconidae > Diachasma > Diachasma alloeum. Next base: position 1,440,242 of record NW_021680423.1, read on the forward strand.
GAATCGTAGAAAAAATCGCCATCAATTTTCAAGAGGGTGAGGGTCAACGGTTGACTCATTTGGCGTGGAATACCTCATATATATTTGATAAAAACTTTGCATTTGACTTAACTCCTCTTGATCATTAACCGCTCAATTATCTCGCTGGCCACGGAAAAAAATATACTTGAAATGAAGTTAAAAAAAGAGGGTCAGAATATAAAACTAAAAAATGTGGGTGTCAGACAATGAAGGTCATATAAGGGCTAAAGACGGTAATCAAGCATAATATATGACTTATAGTTAGATCCTCATTGTCTAACACCTACTTTCTTTACTTTTATATTCTGACCCTGACTCTGACCGTGACTCTAAACATGCGCTAAATATGCGAATTTTTTCTTCAAAAAAGATTTTTTGATTCTTTTAAAATGCTTATTGCTGAAATAATCACGCAATTTTGGAAAAACTTAATAGCTAAGATATTGAGGGATTTTTTTATTTGAAAGACTGAATATTCAAATTCTCATTCATTCCTAGCATTGGCACCAGTTCCAAACCAATTCGTTAAAGCAGTGAAGCAATATCCCCATATGTACGATCGTGAACATGCCACCAAGAGATTTGGGAGTTCAGGATTATTAGCATTGCCGTAAGTCGCTCACTACTCTGCATGTATGGAGCTATCAATAACTTCAATGACGTCGTTGAAATCCACAAGCATGATAATGGAGCTTATTATTCTGAACTGAAAATTAACACTGCCATCTCAATTGATTGCAGAATGACAGCCACAGACAGTCGACGAGTTATTTACGACATAAGAGAGTACTCGCCGCTATTGGACTCGAGCAATATGACAATGAACGATTGGATCAAAATTGCTAAAGATATCAAAGTGATGAGACAAACTATAATTTATTACTAAAAATTGAATTGGAAAGACAAATTTCAATTCAACATTGGGCAAAAGAACGTTTGGATTGTCAGTTTATAATATAGATCCGAATGATCTAGAATGCACTGATTGATAGGTGGAAAAAGACCACGCATCAATCTCGTGTTAAAATAAATGATTCCTCCTCGATTCGGCCATCTATTCATTTCAAGGTCTCGAAAAATTCAAAAATGATTCTATGCTCTTTTATTCATTATCAATACTCCCTCTGGATTCTTCCAGATTTTTTAGGGTATCGGTGCCAAAGATAAGTAGATTTGAATAGAATTCAGAGAACAATACTTTGGCAAGAATAGTTTGACAAGAAAAAAATCGAACAAAAAAGTTGGGTTTTAAATTCATCTTTTACAATTGTTTTGTAAAAAAAAAATTAAGTGCGGAGTTTCGGAGCAACTTTGAAATTGCCATGAATAAATTATTTTTACGTAATTGAGCAGTTGTTTTTCCTCGAAAAAGATTAAGAAGATAAGATGGTCCAGATCGAAAATTCTTAACACTTCATTAGTCGCGCAAAAGTTACGAACGCCGTTGGTCGCGCCGTAAGCGCCACGTCGCACTAGCATAAATCGACTATGATAAATTTAAAAAACTAGAAAAAATCTGAAGAAAATCAAGAGTGATCCACCCAAAAAAAAGTACTGATTCAAGTCGACGCCGGTTTGATTCTAACCGATTTTCGGCTTGATTCAGACCGAGTGACTCGGACTAGGCCAATCCGAATTCTGGGTCTGATATAAGTCGAAAAGTGGTTTATTTCAAGTAGAAACGCGTCCAGCCGACATCGGTTTTAATCAAGCCGAAAAATCGGCCTGAATCAAACCGAAGTTGGTCTGAATTAAGTCGAAAAATCGACTTGAATCAGACCGATATTCTGGTTTGTATCTGTCCGAGTCCGACTTGATTCATGTCATCAATTCGACATGAAACAAGTCGATTCCCGGCATGATTCAGACCGATTTTTCGGTCTGATTCAGTCCGCCTTTTTTTTGGGTGTCTAGATCGTATAATTAATGAAGTCGCATGAGATTTTTTTATATTCAATGTTACCCTTAATTATATATTCAAGCTCAAAGTTGCCATGTTTTTCTAAAAATTCGCCATATACACGGCACACGGCTCAGAGTTTCGGGATAAAAATTTGAAAATCTAGTTATTAACTTCCCGACCCGAAGGGAGGAAGTTATGGTAATTTATGACAGTTTTGGTGGATATTTTCATTGATAGGGCTTCTAGACACTTGAAAATGAGATGTGAAATTCTTTCAAATTCTTCTGTGGCTTTACTGCAGTGTAATTCAAACAATCGGAAAAAGTGCAGAGTGAAGCTCATAGCGCGACCAACGGAGTGTTAATAAAAGTGAGTGAAATGCTCATAATGCTCCAAGAAAAAAAATTATGCTCGTGGTGCTGTCAATTTTTTATCAGGGCTAACATTGCGCCACAATCCTCAATATTACTTTGAGATGTTATTCGATTATTAAAAATTTTTACCTCAACCGTTCTAATGCAAACGAATCAAAGTCGAATATATTTGTCCAACTTTTTCGTTGATACAATTGAGCAAAATCTGAAAAAAAAATTGCCGTAATCATCGCTACTATCAGTAATTGCGTCGAAATGGTAGCATTGATGAGATATTGCAAAATTCGCGGTCATTTTTTTTGCAGCTTCGATTTAGATTATCATATTACCTTATAAATTTTCAAGAAAAAAAGTATCCCAATCCGTCAAAAGGAAGCTTTTGGAAAGATTCACCTTTGTAAATCTTCTGCATTCAATTGGTTAAAATGAAACAATTGATTGAAACGTTTAGTTCGCAACATAAATTTTTTGTTCGATAATTTAGTTTCTTCGTGAAAATCCACTAATCGAGATAGAAAATATTTTTCTGAATTTTATTCGAATACACTTTTCTCCGCCACAGATACTCCAGAAATTTCAATCAAAGAGAGTACTCCTAACAAATATAAAATACGCATTTTTCAGAATGTTTTGATACCTTGAAAAAAGTGAATGGATTGACGAAGAATCCTTATCACGTGATTTGGGCTATTTCCGGATTCTTCATTCCCCTCGAGTTTTTTTGCTAGTTTCGCCGGGCATATGTCATTTTATAGCAAATTTTATTGGATGATTATCAAGTGAAATTAACTCATCTCCCGTTATCTTTTAGAGAGTATATTTTTCTCAATTAGGGTGAAAGGTCTACTCTTGGAACGAATAAGAGTCATCAAATACTAGTACCACTTATCGAACAAATAAGATCCAGTAATAACTTGAATATATTCATATATGGGAAAATTGCACAATGTTTCGTTGCAGTAATGAACTTTTTGTCATTCCGAACGCATTTATCTGTTTACCATAGAACAAATGATCATTGTAGTGGAATGGAACTGTTATCATCATTAAAAACCAAGTCAAGAGTATTTTCATCACGCTGTGACGAAAAGTGAACTTTTCGGCACGCTCCGCGTGCCTGAAAGTCCAATTTCCGCCACATTGTGATGAAAAATATTGTTCGTAACTCGTGAAAAAATGTTTTTTAGCTCGTTACGAAATGTACTATTTTGACACTGCTGCTACGTTCATGTCGTGTCGAAATAGTATATTTCAGCACGTGTGGGGCAATATCGTCTTTAACGTGTGTGGGGTTTACAGCATGAGCCGAAGGCGAGTGATGTAACCACACACGTTAAGGACGAAATTTCCCAACAAGTACTGAACAAAATTCTATGTCACGAAGCCTGAAACCAGCTGAATTAGACACGAGACGCGAAGCGTCGAGTGTGTAATCCAGCGGGTTTCAGGCATGAGTGGCATAATAATATATTGTGTTATTAGTGCGTAAAGCTACACTTTTTCGCACCTACGTCTAACACATGCTAATACATGCTAACACATGCTAATTCTTGTGATACCTGCCTCTCTCCCTCTCTCCCTCTTTCCCTCTTTCCCTCTCTCCCACACTCCCTCTCTC
>NW_021680423.1:1448762-1497994 GCF_001412515.2 Diachasma alloeum
CCCCCCCTCTCTCCCTATGCGAGCACATATATATTACCCACATATATTCGACATATATCTAACATATATGTAAGATATATTTTCGGCGAAAAATGCAGTATGTCACGTATAATTATTTGCATATATTTTTTTTCCGCGAGGGTTGGTTTTTAATAATGGGCTAATATTATTGTACGATAAATATATAAATTCGTTCAAACACTGTACAGGTCCGAATACTGGTCGTTGAATGCTACTAGACGATTAAATAACACTCATCATCGAAAAGTTACATTGCATGAATAAATAAATTCCAGGACTCTTACGAATTTTTTGACGGCTTCGTCGTTCTCCATGGGACAGATACCCTGAGTTACACCGCATCAGCGCTCTCATTCATGCTGGAATCACTGGGTAAGCCGGTCATAATAACCGGATCCCAATTACCAATTTTTGACACACGGTCTGACGGCCTCCAGAATTTCCTCGCCTCGTTGATAATCGCCGGCAATTACAGCATCCCTGAAGTCTGCGTCTTCTTTGGAAGCGCCCTGATGCGGGGAAATCGAACGAGTAAAGTCTCTGCAGCATCATTCGAAGCTTTTGAGTCGCCAAATGTTCCAAACCTGGCAACTGCTGGGATTAAAATTCAAGTGGACTACCAATCGATCTTTCGTCCCTGTGGTATGGAAAAATTCCACGTCCACACGACATTGAATCGTAACGTGGGGCTTCTACGGATCTTTCCTAGTATAACTGTGGAGTTGGTGAGGGCTTTCTTGCAGCCTCCGATCGAGGGAGTTGTCCTGCAGACTTTTGGAGCTGGCAATATTCCAATCAATCGACATGACATTGTCCAGGAGTTGAGAAATGCTACGAGTCGAGGAGTTCTTGTCGTCAATACCACACAGTGCTCCAGGGATGGAGTCACTCCTGCTTATGAGTCTGGGAAATTGCTCGTTGATGCTGGTAAATATTTACATTTATTGAAACAGTAAATGAGTTTAGAATGTCTTCAAGAGTAATCGATCTAGAGTATATTGTCGAAAGACAGATATGGAACAATTCATTTGATAATTCGAATTCTCCGGAGTTTTTCCGAATTTTTATTGAAAGTGTTGCACTTTTTCTCCCATTTTTTGAATTCAGATAAGTATTTCTTTTTTTTTTTTTTTATGCTTATTTTATATCGCTTCGAGTCTGATGAGACTATATGGCGATTGATCAAGACTTTAAAAATGGTTAGATCTCACCATTCTACCCGGCCAGGAATCGAACCTGGAACCTATCCGTTGTGAGGCAACGGCCTTAACCACTACGCCAGGCCACCGGGCAGATAAGTATTTCGATGTTCCTGGTGAGAATGAGAAATGAGAGAAAAACCATGAGAAAGTTGAGAAAATTCATGCTGAGGAATTTCCATGGATAAAATTGCAGTTAAATACAGCTGCATAGAACGATCATAAATCTATTGACTGCGATTAATGTTCAGTTGGTTTTTTTGTGTCAAATATTCTATATGAGGTATTTCATGCCAAACGAGTCAATGGCTGACCCTCGACCTTTCGGAAATTGATCTCGATATTTTCTACAATCGGGCGGCTAGAAAAACTATCTCAATTTTTTTCCGATTTTTTCGACAGCCCATTTTGAAGATATGATTTTTCCTTTGTTTTTTCGTTTTTTAACTTCCCGACCCTAATAAAGGAAGTTATTTTTTTTTCAATAACTCGGATTCTATTCAGCCGATTTTAATTTATGACGCCTCAAAATTTTCCATTTTCTACCATCTATAAGAAGGTTTTCGGTATTTTTTTTTCAATCCCCAAGTGGTCATAACACCAAATTTTCAAAAGAAAAAATTGAAAAACTTGAATTTTCAAAATTATGTCACCTTTTATTTTTTTCATCGTTTTTTCAGTAACTCTTATGATTAAAACAAGTATTTTGAGCCGTCGTACAAGTTGGGTTTCGTCCTGGATCTATTTGAGTTTAAATTTTTTCTTCTCGAAATTCCGCGTATTTGGTCAAAACACCCCAAAACGACTTTGATTATGTATAAAAAAAATGTAACATATAAGTATACATTTAACTTTACTTCATACTATTTATCATCAAAGTCAATCAATGCCATTTTGGGTTATTTTTACCAATTCGTGACATTTCGAGAAGAAAAAATTAGAAATAAAGTAGATCTAGGACAAAACCCAACTGGTATGACGGTTCAAAATACTTGTTTTGATTACAAGAGTTACTGAAAAAAGACGAGAAAAATAAAACGTGACATAATTTTGAAAATTCAAGTTTTTCAACTTTTTTTTTGAAAATTCGGTATTATGAGCACCTAGAGGTTGAAAAAAAAATACTCAAAATATTTTTATAGATGATAAAAAATAGAAAATTTTGATGTCTCATAAATCAAAATCGGATGAATAGAACTGGAGTTATTGAAAAAAAACGAAAAAACAGAAAAAATCATATCTCCGAAATGGGCTGCTAAAAAAAATGAAAAAATTGAGAAATAATTTTTCTGCTGGTCCAATAGTAGAAAAAATCGAGATCAATTTGCAGGACGGTGAGCGTCAGCCGTTGACTTACTTGACATGAAATACCTCATACGAAATATTCGATACAATTGTCTACTCAAAAAATGCACAGAAGATTATAACATTTGTATAAGAATCGGGGGATAAATCTATGGGACTTGGAAGCGTTTTTATGAGATTTCTCCTGTTGATTTCTTGTAATATTATTACTCAAAGTAAGGTGATTGCATTATTGACGAATGATTCACGTAAGTGCAATATCCAAGCAAAGTATTTTTCAAATATTTAGAAAAATTATGGAGAAAAAGGAAATCATCCAAAGATTTTTCTGTGGAAAATAAAATTCGGTGCCTGACATTCTGGAAATAATTGCATGGTCAGCAATCGTTCCATAATCAATTAATCTAGTAATTTTATTTTCTCTGTGACATTTAAAGGAGTTACTGTGGGTTATGACATGACCCCAGAGGCTGCCCTCACAAAATTATCGTATGTTTTATCGAAGACAGAGTGGGATATTCAGAAAAAAAGGAAAATGATGGAAACCAATTTGAGAGGGGAATTAACTACTTGCGAAAGAGTGAATTTCCAGGATCGCCAACTGTTTCTGAACTGGTTAGGACTTATTACTGAGACTGAATTGAATAAATTGGGTCCCATAATTTTCCCAGCGATGCTCATTGAAGCCGTCATAGCGAAGGACGTTGAGAAACTCGAACTACTGCGACTCAATGTAATTAATTCATTTCAAGATTCACTTCAAGATTAAAATGGTTTTGCAAAAAACTTTAATTCCATTTTGTATTTCAGGGTGCGGATATATCACAGCCCAGTCCAGATGGAAGAACAGCTCTTCACATTGCTTGTAACATAGGGAACATTGATATTGTTCGTAAATTACTGGAAATGGGAGCAAATGTTCATATGAAGGATTTACTAGATCGAACACCGCTCACTGAAGCTATAGAAAATCATTATGATGAGGTAAATACAATTTTTCTAATTGATTGAACTCCGATTGTTCAATCTATTTTTATTTTTCTGTCCGTAAAAATATTCGACTAGTCGCTGTATGTTAAACTTGACGGTTTTTGCTTCCGCATGGAAGCTTTGTAATCGCTCAAATTTAGGTTTCCAATTCTTTGTGTTAGGGTAAGTAAACATGATCTAAAAAGTCCGAATATGCGATTTTTAGATGGTGGACACCAATTAACATTCAATTTTTCATATAGATTCGAAAAAAATTGATATTTTCAAAAAATCGATTATTTAGCGATCACTCAAAACATTGTTATCTAAATTAAATAAATCATGGCTCAAAAAACTTATAACAATACCCTTTTAATTCTATACGAATATAATGCGGGTCGCACAATTCGTTGGTGAGTTACGGCATATTGTTTATGCGTTTTGAAAAAGAAAATTACTATTACTGATTAGTCTTTCAGTAATCTTTTCATGATTACTGAAAGAATAATCAGTAATAACAATTAAATCAGGGCTTGAAAAGTATATTTCTTCTTAATCAAGTTGAAAGATGGTGAGAACAGCATCATTGTTTGTCAAGTTACACAATACCGCCATGAGCTTTTTATATCAAAATTTCTATCTCTATTAAACTCAGGTACCAGTCTATTATGTTGACTATTTTTCCCAAGCGGATTTCGACCAATCAGAGCGCAGTATTTGAGGCTATACAACAGTTTTATTTCGGATATTTCCTCCTAACTTTTGAATATTTCGCAGTAGCTCTTCATTTTTTCAACTCATTTCAGATCGAATCTTGTATTTGACCGTCTACGAAAATGGGGTTATTCAACTAATATAATTAGTTCAAATCTTCCCTAATTCACCTCCTGTCGTCCACTGCACTCTGATTGGCCAAAATCCGATTGGGAAAAATCATCCTCGCGCAAGTACTCGGGATTTTTTAACCTGCAAAAATTGACACCCTCATTTGTTTGCAACGAAGTTATCTGGAAATACTCGATAATTTTAAAGCTCTTGGGGTATTATTACTGATTATTTTTGGTAATCGGATCTGGCCTCCCCTGGACCAATCGGAGTTCAGTATTCAATAACATGAAGTACTTCCCAATTAAAATTACAGCGGTTATTTCCCCCTAGCTTTTGATAATTTCCCTCTAGCTCTGCCATTGTTTCTCTAACCAAATAAGTGTCAAATATTATCCTGTGAAGTGAAAGAAAGTCATGAAGAAAGTCAGATCCGATTGCTAAAAATAATCTGTCGAATACCACTCGACCTCCAAAATTAATCGAACATTTCCCTCATGTTTTCCTGTGTATCAACGATCGGGATAAGTTTTACACAAAAATTTTAATCTGTAAAACTTCTCCCTCTTATTGTTACGCAACGAAATAATCGGGAAATATTCGATAATTTTCGAGGTCTCGTGGTATTACTACTGAATATTTATTAATATTGATTCACGGCCCCGACTAACTTCTATCGGAATCTGGGTTAAACTCTGGCTAAATGATTAAACCTTAATGGAACTTTGATTAAACCTAGACTGAAAACGAATTCGAGACTTGAGAGAGTCTGAATGTAGAATAATTTGACAGAACGAAATAATACACAAAAAGTTTCATGACATTTCAATTGATAATAGTCCTATGGGACATGAAAAAATAGAAGAACAGAACAGTGAAAAAAAAATTATAAAAAGAGAGACCATTGGGAAACAAATTTCTAATTTATTAGCAACAATAACTATACTTATTTATAACAAAAAATGCAATTATTCACTTGTTCGGTCTACTCTAACACTGATATTGCATTTTCTTAACAAGATGACCTATGACACACAATAGAGTCCTTTGACCCATTTGTTGTTTTGAAATTGTAATTTTCCTCTTATAAGTAAACGATGAGCGTATTGTATTCTTCTAAATTGAAATGTCCCAAACCAATTACATAGGATGGAATCTGTATTCCACATTATATAATTCAAAATTATAAAATGTAATATTCAGTAAATGTTGAATTTGTTATATGCAATTCGACAGGTATAATTTGAACACGTGTAATTTAAGAAAAACAAAATCCACTACTCCGGACCCGAGTTTTCTGAATTTTATATTTTCTTGAATCGCCCATATTCGAAATCGTAAATGTCAAATTACGCACAATAAATTGACCAATCACAAATTTGATTTGTCCGAAGTGGCAATCAAATGACACAATGTAAAACTGGGATGGAGAAAAACAATATAGTATAATTCAATATGTATATCGTGTAATTCGCACGTGGAGATTACAATTTTTATGGCAGCGTCTAGGCACTGCGTCTAAGGTACCTTATCCGTTAATTTTTTTACCTTACATCTAAGGTGTTTTTTACCTTGTATCTACCGTGAGGTATTTTTCCCGTAAGGTATTGCCCGATATCTAGATAATTTTTTGAGTTTGAATACCCACGGTATATAGTAACTTTTCCCGTAGCCACAAGGTATTTTGCTCCCATACATTTAAGGTAATTATAAGCATCCGTTCTTTCAATAGATATAAAGTAATTCGATTTATTCGGGGCTCAATTCAATTTAGTTTCATCTGGAATTCAAGTTTGAATTCAGAACACTCCCCTATTCATCAGAGCGTACTGTATAGCGCGTTATTGATTTGGTTTCTCTTTATAATTAAATGACACTGAAACTGGCGAAAGATAGGCACGGCTTTTGGCGCGGACTGTACTCTAGGCGCACTGAGTGCAGGGGCCCTTTTTTTAAATAAAATTTTAAATTATTTTGAAAAAACGATTGAAATTTATTTTCTAAACAATTATCTTTTTTATGCATTGATTTTCGAACTAAAAAATTAATTAATTCAATAAATAAATTAATTTATTCACCCGCGGTTTTTTTATCTGTGGAAAATAGACGCATGTATCCGGAGGGATGAAAATTTAGGGGGCGAGGACTCCGGGTCCCCTCCGGGTCTGAGATTACATTTTTATAGAATTTACCCCTCTGGAAACATGCGCTGATTTTTTATAATTTTTCGAAAAATGAATTTCGGGGAAAATACATGTGTATGTGGTTTCTCCGGAGGGTTGAAGACAGCCGCATGTATCCGGAGGGGTGAAAATTTAGGCAGGTGAGGGGGAGGGGTCTGAGACTACATTGTTATAAAATTTACCCCTCCGGAAACATGCGCTGATTTTTTATTATTTTTTTAAAAATGAATTTCGGGGAAAATACATGAGTATGTGGTTTCTCCGGAGGGTTGAAGACAGCCGCATGTATCCGGAGGGGTGAAAATTTAGGCAGGTGAGGGGGAGGGGTCTGAGACTACATTGTTATAAAATTTACCCCTCCGGAAACATGCGCTGATTTTTTATTATTTTTTTAAAAATGAATTTCGGGGAAAATACATGAGTATGTGGTTTCTCCGGAGGGTTGAAGACAGCCGCATGTATCCGGAGGGGTGAAAATTTAGGCAGGTGAGGGGGAGGGGTCTGAGACTACATTGTTATAAAATTTACCCCTCCGGAAACATGCGCTGATTTTTTATTATTTTTTTAAAAATGAATTTCGGGGAAAATACATGAGACTGGGGTTTTTCTAGGGGGTTGAAGACACCCGCATATATCCGGAGGGATGAAAATTTAGGCGGGTGAGGGGGAGGAGTCTAAGATTACATTCTTATAAAATTTATCCCTCCGCATACATGCGGCTGTCTTCAACCTCCCGGAGAAACCGCATGATCATGTATTTCCCCCGAAATTCATTTTTTTTAATTATAAAAAATCAGCGCATGTTTCCGGAGGGGTAAATTTTATAGAAATGGAATCTCAGATCTCTCCCCCTCACCCTCCTTAATTTTCATCCCTCCGGATATATGCGGGTGTCTTGAACCCCCCAGAAAAATTGCAGTCTCATGTATTTTCCCCGAAATTCATTTTTCGAAAAATTATAAAAAAATCAGCGCATATTTCCGGAGGGCTAAATTTTATAAAAATGTAATCTCAGACTCCTCCCCGTCACCCCCCTAAATTTTCATCCCTCCGGATATATGCGGGTATCTTCAACTCTCCAGAAAAATCCCAGTCTCATGTATTTTCCCTGAAACTCATTTTTGAAAAAATTATAAAAAATCAGCACGTGTTTCCGGAGGGGTAAATTTTATAACAATGTAGTCTCAGACTCCTCCCCCTCACCCCTCCAGATACATGCGACTGTCTTCAACCCCCCGGAGAAACCGCATACTCATGTATTTTCCCCGAAATTCATTGTTTAAAAAATTATAAAAAATCAGTGCATGTTTCCGGAGGGGTAAATTTTATAAAAATGGAATCTCAGACCCGTCCTCACCCCCCTAAATTTTCATCCCTCCGGATACATGCGTCTATTTTCCACAGTAAAAAAACCGAGCAGGTGAATAAATTAATTTATTTATTGAATCAATTAATTTTTTAGTTTGAAAATCAATGCAGAAATAAGATAATTGTTTAGAAAATAAATTTCAAACGTTTTTTCAACATAATTTAAAATATTATTTTTCGCCACTACCCGAGTGGAAATTCCGGTGAGGTCTTGATCAAGTTTGGATCAGGTTAGACCTGACCACTGATCAGGTATTGATCAAGTTGACGGATCCGGTCTTGATCAGACATGTTACGCCTCTGACCAATCCGGATTTGATCAGGACGAACGGATCCGAACTTGATCAAGTCAACTGTATGACAACCGGATGACCTGTCTGTCAATGTCAATAACAATTATCAATGATAATTAATCCAAAACAAAAGATAATTCAATTCTTTCACCGTAGACCGCCTCTCTTAACGAATCTCCACTGCTATTATCTCTGAAAAAGCTGATTATTTTTTACCGATGCTGGGGATCGAACCGGGGACCCTATGATTGCTAATCCTATGCCCTGTTCGACGCGAAATTCAGGGACTTTATTCCATGTAATAGATAATTTTGTCAAGAAAATATTGTGCCGGTATTTAAGTACGCCAATTTTTTTAATACGCAGAATTTTTCCGACGCCGAACATGTAGTGAATGTTCCAATTTTAACTTAGTCCGACCTCAATATTTCGTCTTTATCATTTCCTATAAACTTTGAAGTTTATAGCACGAAGAAAATAGGTCTTTCCGATGATTTTCCCAAATGTCTTGTTGGACGGAAATACATTTTGAAAACTTAAATTTTTTTTTTTGTATTTTCTAAAATCCATATTTTTTTTCAAAAATTCAAAAATAACTAAACTAATAAATTGACTTTCTGAATAAAAACATCCAAGAAACCTTAACAAAGTAGAAATTTTGAAGGTACAAAACCGTACCGTTAATTGGCGCAATCACCTAACTGAATTCCATTACTCATCCAATTTCCCCAGTCGAGCCAACGAAATTCTGTTTTCATCATTTCAGATAATAAAACTACTAATTCAATGCGGTGCTCACCTCCACGAAGACCCCTTGCGAATAGGAGAGAAGTTATGTTCAGCAGGAGCGAACGGAGACGTAAAAAGTTTGCACTCACTTAAATCTGCTGGAGCAAATTTAAACCAAGCAAATGCATCTGGACTCACAGTACTCGAGCAAGCAGTCATCCATGACAAGCCTAAAGTAGTCGAATTCTTGTTCGACCACCACGTCGATCCTAACATCACAAATAAACGTGGTTTAACATCACGTCAGATTGCTGAACTACTCGACTGTCAGGAAGTCCTAAAATTACTCCCTCCACCCACCACGAATAGCATCGAAACCTGAATTCATAATGAAGAAATAACGCACGTTTTTTTTCTTTTCTCTGAACAATTGTTTTCAATGGAATATTGTACTTCTTGAAGTGTCAAGAGAAAGCAAAAATACGTCTCTATTTTTTTTACGCTGCGTGCACTTGAACAATTGAAAGTTCCGACTGTCATGATGATTCTGCGACGCTGAGAATGTTAGGTAAATGAATGTTGAGAAGGAAATATTTATGTAACAAGTTTAATTTCAATGTTCAACGTTCGTATTTATATTCACAAAATGTTAATAAACATTTCAATTTTTTACCGTCTCCAGTGATTTAATTCCCGTGGAGATTGAGCACTGAGTTTTTCTCAAGCTGATGAGAAAATTTTTATTGAATTCCCAGTTCAGTGAGGAGCACTTCAAATATTTCTGGAGCCATCTTACAGCCGCCGAAATAATTAAGACATTGTTCATTTGAGTGGTGACCGGCATCCACGGCTTCTTGGATTGATGTTCCATTGATGAGATCCTTTATCAATTTCAAACTAAAAGAAATTGATTTGAAAAGAGAAGAAAGATTAATTCAGCAGCAAAATGGTGGAGGGGATTCAACGTGTTAACTTTATTCGTGAAGAATTTGGCAAAATTCAAAAAAGATAATCTACCTTTTCTTGCAAACTGTCTCATTCCATAGATCTTTGATATCAAGAAATATTTTCTACTCAAGTGGACTTATGTTAACTATCAATTATCTATGTTGACCTCAATAGCAAAAAATGACTATCAACTCACTCGATTTAAGCATAATCATGTAATCAAAGGGAAATCAATAATTAGCTGGACTCATGTTGAGGGTCGAACAATAAATTATATTTGGTGCGAATTATTGCGAGCTTTCTGTATAAAATTATTTTTGAACTACAAATGCGATCATTTGATTTGGCGTGATCACACCATTTTTCTAATTTATTATTGAACTAGCTGTTTTCCTGTACGTTTCCCGGGCGATTCCCGAAAATCACATTACTCTGAAAATTAGTGATAATGTCCCTCAAAATTAGTGATGATATCAGAATTTCAGATTTCCAAGTTATGCGCTGACTGAATTTCACAATTGAAAATCCCTACTAATTAGCTATAAATTCCTGAATATCAGTGACATGTTCTTGGAAATCGGTGACATATCCATGCAAATCAGAACTTTTTATCTTTGAGCTCATTTTATTTGTAAATTTCGGAAAAACCTCGCTTTCCCAAGAACCCGAAATTTTTTTCAAATTTTCCAAAAGATACGAAAATCTTCGTATTTTGTAGACAACTTCCGAATATTTTGCAGCATTCGACAAAACCCGCGACCATTCTTGAAATTTATAGAAAATCCTGGAATTTTCCGAAACACTCGAGAATGTTCAAGGTTTTTCCAGAAAATTGTAGGACTCTTTAGTGAGTTTTAGAATTATGTGGATGGAAATGCCTACATCGCATATTGCAGTACACAATATAATACAATACTTTTATGATACTGCTGCTACGTTCACCTCGTGCCGAAAAGTCTTTTCGTTTACTTGTAATAGTATATTTCGATACAAAGTGCCACGGCTTTTTCACAAGTGTGAAGTTGGATCACACGAGCTGAAAAATGCTCGTCGCAGATATGTCGAACTATATTTTCCGTCATTAATTCCAGCCGTAAAGCAGCGCTTTACGAACGCGTAGCCGTTATGACAAAAAATATCATTCGACATACGGCCTAAAAAAAATTTTCTAGCTCATATGATTTCAATCCTCGCCTTTGGCTCAGGCTGCAAACTCATATTCGCCAGAAAAGTTGTCTTGGTCTAATGACAAAACATACTATTTTATCAGTGATGTTACGTTCAACGAGTGGCAAACTGTGCCCTTTTTCGTTTACAAGGATAAACGGAAAGTGTTTTCGGTTGCGAATAAACGAAAATGCACTTTTCGGAACGAGGTAAACGTATCAGCAGTCACAAAAAATAGAGTTCGACGCATGTGCCACGGGGATTTTTCAGTTCGTAAGATTGACTGCCCTCGGCTTCGTCTCGGGCCTCCAATTCACACTTGTTAGCCCTCGATTAGCGCGGCGCCGCCTCTTTTCGTTTTTTTTAAATATTTTAGCGTGTTACTCGACGTTTAAAAATTATGAACAAATTAGAGTTCCTAGTTCCATCCCTTTATTAAGCGTTAGCGTTGTCCGTTTTTTGCTTGGGAAATTTGTTTAACTAAAAAAAAAAGGAACGTCGAGCGAACAGAAAAGCGGCGCCCGGTGCGAATGAGTTCCTGTCGGCGGCTCGAGCGACAGTGTTGCTACATTCACTGCCACACTTGAAATGCACTCCTAGCAGTAAACGGTAAGCCTAGCGCCAACGTGGCAACAGCACGCTCGGTTTAACCTAGCGGCGCTGAGCTAACTGTGCGACGCACGGAGAGAAATTTTCTAGAAAAATTCTAGTACGAGCTCTGGAAAAAATTACAATCCACCGGCTGTGAAAAATTCTAGTGCTGTTAAGGTAAAATTTCTTGGTATTTCTGGTAAAAATTCTGGGGATTTCTGTGAAATTTTCACGGAAATGCGGGGAAAAATTTACGTTTTCCCCAATAAAATTTGTAGTGCCGGCACTGGAATTTTTTCCTGACCATCACTTTGCGCCTCTTTTCCCGTGCTAGCACTAGAATTTTTCTAAAAAATTTCTCTCCGTGCGGATGAAGACTGGCGGCCGAGCGAGAATGATCCAAGGTTAAAAACCCTTCGCACTTGTATCGAAATATATTCCATTTCCTTCTTTCTTGAACATTCCATAATTTTCAAGAAAATCCTGAAAATTTCACGAGAGTGCATCCCCTTGTATGCAAATTAGTTCGATAATTTATTGCCTATGAGAAAACGCAAACCTGATCAACAGTGAAAATCTAATTGAAGTTCATTTATTCGGTTTTGGTGTGCATCGCGAACAACAAAAGGCGACACATTTATTACACGCATGAGAAAAAGCGTAGTGATAATTACTTGGCGAGTCCGTCAACGATTTTATCAGCTCCCGTGGGTGTATTCACCCTGTCCACCCTTGCAATCGCCCCGCAAATCGCTCGTTGAATGCAAGGAGTAACATAATTATTCCCAAGCACGAGTTCATTAAGCGCTCGCCCTGCATCCCAGATACTGAACTCGTCATCAAAACCTGTAGATTTAATTAAATGACTAATCAGTGTTTGCTCTGTATATTCAATGAAAAATAAGTGGGTTTACTCACGATATTGAGGATGACTTGGTGTTTTGAATAGTAGCGGAATCACGAAGGCTGTTATCGCAGCTAAAATTCCGGCAACTGTGATTGATTTTGTGTTTATGTTAACTAGAGGTCTAGGTCCATCTTTTTCATCTTTATCACCCAATGGGATCGAGATAAATGGAATTGATAAGTCCAAATCGACCTTAAAGAACGCATATTAATTTTATCAAAGGAAATTAAATTTCTTCCAGAATTAAGGGGAAGTGTACCCCGGGAAAAAACTTGTTTATCACACTGTCCTTAAAATGTCATTTTACGGACACTTCGTGTCCGTCAAACGCCCTTTACGGACATTGTGAAGAAAAATATTGTTCCGTACTGATCTTCCCTTTACTTGTCCGGAGATTGGTATTGACCCTTCCCCAAATTCGTAAAACTGAAAATCACTACGGAAAAATATCGTTCACGCTTAGTGCCATGGGGTTTTTTTACTCGCGCGGTTGACCAGTCCTCGCCTTCGGCTCGGACGCCAACTCCACGCGAGTAAAAAACCCCATGGCCGCGCCCTGAAATATACTATTTCCGTACTGACCTTCACTTTTCCCAGTCCGGGGATTGGTATTGACCCTTCTCCGAACTGGCAAAAGTGAAAGTCACTACGGAAAAACATCGTTCGCGCCTAGTGCCGCAGGGCTTTTCAACGAGTGTGATTGACATCGTCGAAAACCCCAGTGGCATTCGACGCGAAATACACTAATTCGACACATGGCCTGAAAAAACTTTTCCACCTCATATAATTGTAGCCTCGCATCCACCTCGGGCTGCAACCTCATATTCGGAAGGAAAGTTTTTAGGCCTTATGTCGAAATGCACTATTTCGTTTTTCACAAAAAAAAATGTTTAGATACTGTTTTTCGCGTGATTTTTCCTCAGGAACATGATTTTATCGATCAAAATTGTCTCCGGCCACTCAAAATTAGGGCGTCCAATTTTTGTAATCAAAAAGTCAACTCAACAACAATCCCCAACGTATTTTTAAAAAATAGTTTTTTGAATATGACCATGAATTTTCATTTCTTCATTATCAAAAATACAGATGAAGATACATTTTGAAATTTATTCGTTTATCCAAATTTCTATTAATATCTGAAAAAAATTATCTTACCCAAATATTATGTATAAACTTTATTGATTAATGCTCACTCCACCTTTAGTGGTCCTTATACATCTACATAGTCTTTTGTTACTTTATGTATAGTTGGGAGGGCTCCTCTCAGTAATCGAGAGTTCGCCAGCACACTTCCTCCCTAAAATTCGGACACGTTTTTCGTACGGATTCCATTACTTTTTTATTCTTCTTGTGGAAATTCATTCATTCTAATTGATACTCATAAAAATTTCCCAGAATATAATTGATCCATTGAAAATAACTTCTTTTGGTTGATCAATGGTCTTAAAAGCCCGGGGTGATAATATAGAATATGAATATACCGGTCGGAATAATTTCTTTCGTTTATTGTAATGAGGCTTTCCCTTGTCCTTTGGCTAATGCGGTACAGGGGGTTGGAAGGTGGGAAAGGAAGAAATCGTAAAAACCCATAAGGGTATACGAGAGAAAACAAATTTTCAAAAAACTACTAACAAAAATACCCTGGGCATTTTTTAAAAATTGATTTTTCGATAAGCAAAATTCAAACATCATTTTTAGCGGTCGAGGACAAATTTGACTCACAAAATCGAATTCCTTAGGAAAAATTGCGCGGAAAATAGTATTTGAATTTTTTTTTTTCGAAAAACAAATTTTTTCCCGGAGTGAACCTTTCCCATTAATTGTAATGTGATTTACTTTTTCTATAGTTGTTGCCGAAAATTGACATGATTGTATGGCCGATTTTCTTCATCACGAGAGAATAATTGAAGTATTACTCCTTATGAATTAAAGGAACTATTCCTCATAAATGAAACTGCCCGAGTAGAAATTCTGTTCAGGTCTCGATCAGAAACTGATCAAGTCCGATCCGAAATTCTGATCAGCATGTTACGCATCCACCTTATGTTTTTCCACTAGGGTGCTTTCTCCAATTATGGATTGTTGAAATTTTCCAGTATCGTTTACACACTTTAAAACGGTTCAACAATATTTTTGAATTGCTTAGTGTTCTGACACAGTAATATTTTCCTACCCGACAGATGTTAAGAAACAAGGCCAAAATTGTCACGGGAGCTGAGTCACTGCAATTTTTCGCCGAATCATACTGATCAAGATCGAATTATGTATCACGTCAATTTAAGAGTCCCATACAAATAAAAGTTTCAGACTAATTTTCGATTTCTTGTCATTTTCATGGCCGACTATTGCTCGGATCACTTGCACAATTTTTTAAGGGGAGACTACTATGAGTTTTAAAAGTCACGGGCTATTGGAGTGAGTTTTTTCATACATTGTAGATCGATTATATATGTCTAAAAATGAATAATTAGTGAAAAAAATTAATTATGTATTATTCGTTTGCCCCGTAGATGCTTAAAATGTGGGTATCTACATGAAAAGGGCCTACTTTGTCGGTTTGGAATTACGTATATTCCGATAATCTTAGTGAGATTCCTCACATTTTGAGCCCAAAATTAACACGATAGTAAGAAAAATGACGTCGGTATAGAAGATCAAAAAATCAGTTTAACATTGGTTTAAATGGAAGGTGTGAACACAAAAACGTGAATATCTCGCAAAATAAATGCGACAAAGTGGCCCCTTTTCACGTGGACGTACACAAATGTTTATAATACTCCAGAGCTTCCAATTTTTGAGCTAAAGAGGTTGTTTTTTAAAAATTAAAAAAAAAATGTGTACAATAACTATTACGAGCTACACTGAGACAAAAAATCTAATATCTGAAACATATTTACTTGAGGCAAGTAAGCTTTCTTCAATCGCTTAATTTTTCGAGGCATCTCAACTCACGTGACCCGAGAAAGGTCTCATGCTTTATAATATTCGTGTACTCAAGTATAATTTTGTCGTAAATGAACTCACTCAAATCTCGTATAAAAATCTTTAATATTCAAGTATTTATTGTTTTCATGATTTTTTTATGCATTTTCAATGTTTCGATATGTAATATATTCATCATATAACGTGGAACGACAGTGCTGAATGAGAATTTATATTCAAGTTCCGTGAAGCGCAAACATTCTGCGATTTGAGCCATTGAAAATAATTTACTTCTCTCAAGTAAGCATGGTCTACATATTAGAAAATTTGTCTCTCAGTTTAGTTATTTGAAATTCAACAACTACACAGCTAAGTTCGTTTTGTTTTCAATAAAAAATTGCACCACTCATGTAGAATAGCCAGGAAATGTTTCTGAAAGAATCGAGAATATATTTTAAATATTTTGAGGATCATTTTGATGGGTAGGAGTCGTATTTCAAAAAACTAATTCGTAATTCCTATTGTACACTTTTCAAAGATAAAAAAAAGAATATGTGTAGCTCAAAAATTGCAGGCCCTGAACTATTTTTAACTCAAGCGTCTGCGGGGCAAACAAACAAAAAACAATTCATGTTTTTGCATGATAAATCTCACTCAAATAGTCCGCGAATTTTAAAACTCATAGTCAGGTGAACAGGCCAATGGCTGAACGGTCAAGGAAAATTCGAGTTTCGTCGTAGGATTTAAAATAAAAGAATCACCTAAATGGGGATATGATGGCTTCATACCTTCAAAAATGGATTAATTAGCAGAAAAAAATTATTTGAAGTGAAAATAACAAAACAACGAATAATTAAATTAGGAAATAGTTAAATGCAGCCGAAACCCCCAATTTCTGGACCACTCGCATATTTTTATTTATTTATTAATTGTCGATCAATAGAAAAAATAATTGACCACATGATTATACATGAGCAATATTATTGAAAGGTGCAATAGTCTGCACAATTTTAATTTTATTTATGGAATATTCAGTGGAAATTGAAATCGTCCAGAAACTACCCCCCGTACAGAAATTGATCTGTTTACCCTAGTCTCCCCTTAATATTTCGTTTTATTCTTCACATTTTCCAGACACGTGAGAACATCTTTTTAACAGGTACGAATTTATGATCATATATCATTTAATACTATTGATTTACTCCCCAAAATATAGAATCAATTTCGCTTTTTTGAACTCATGACAATGGCAGACGGATAATTAAATTGATTGAACTTGGAAATTAGAAGAAAAATTACTCACATCAATTTTTCCGTCCTCCGAATTGAAGGAAATGAATTTTGGTTCCCTTCTGGGTGATTCGGTATGTTTTCTTCCGTTACCATATACAAGAACTAGAATCGCGAACAGTAATGACAATGCAAAAATAACTGAGGCCGTCATGTTGATAATGAACGTAAGTGTTCCCCCGAAGTTGAACTAAAATTGTGACACTTTAAACTCCTGCACAACTATCTATATCGCAAGAACCCTCTCTTCTACTGCAAGGAAATAACGTTATTACAAGGATAACTGGCCCCTTGATTATATTTTTTTTCCGCGGAGAAAGGCTGATGATATTATCACACATGACAAATTCGTTTTTTCGCTGCAATTAAAATTTTCTGTTAGGTATTGCTAGTAATTTCTGCAGAGGTAATGGTCCTAACATGCGAACTTACATTTTACTCGCTAAAAAAAATATAAAAAGAAAGAATTCTTGTGACTTTCGTGCATTTTCTCAATCACCAACTGTAACGGATTTGCTATTTTTCCACGCTATTTTCTTTACCTTCTAGTTCCGAATTATTAACTCCTGAGTACTTGTGTCCATGTAACGATCTTCGAATTTGAAGAAAGCATCAGAAATTTTTACTTTTTTTCTTCACAGTGAAAGTTTCAGGGAAATTAGTGGATGATAAGCTATTTTCGTTCGGTCACATTAGTGACAGTTTTTAATTTCTGTAGAGTAAATTTACTTTTAAAAACAAACGGAACTTCTGGAGTAGAAAATTGATAGCTCAATTATCTAATTTTGAATATGCTTAATGCTTCTTTCGGTGAGTTTGAAAATACGTATCTCTCCTTCGCTTCCTAAAATCAGGAGAGGGAAAAGGAGGATTATTATAGGAAACTGTTTTTGTAGAGCATTGTGAAAGTATGAAAAATGTTGTCAATGTAAAGTAAAGGGAAATTCTGATTACAAACAAAGTTGATACCGAAAGGTCGGGGGAAGTGTAGACCTTCGATTGAATCTTTATCGAGCCAAAAATTAAATTCAGTGGTAAAGTACTTTGCCAACAGAGGGGAAGGCGGGGCCAAGTGAAATGTTTTGTAATCTTCTCCAAATCCCAATATCTGCATTTATAAACAAAGATTTTGGTAATTAGAGAAGATCACAAAACGTTCCACTTTGCCCCATCCTCCCCTTCCGAATAGAACTTTCATTAAAAAAACATAATGAGCCAAATGTGAAATTTTTTAAATTGTTCATTGATCTCCGAAAATAGTAAATTCAGGAAATAATGTTAAGACACCTAAAATACTATGGTCTCTGGGTAATTTCAGATTTAGTATAGATCTGCACAGTTAATGTACTCTTTTATATTTTCCTTCTTTCCTGAATGAGAGCTCAGTAGTGATGATACACTGCTGAATTCAATCTCATGTTCACTTGTGTCACGATTTTTGAAACAACTTTTTTATATTCGAGTATGTAAATTTCAAATTTCACTAAAAATACCACAGATTTTCATCATGTCGTTAAAAATTAGAAATTGAAGTGAAGAAATGTTAAATTAGAATAATAAAGACAGAAGCTTTTACGAGTGAAATATTCCTCCTGTAAGATAAATGAAATTCTCCAAAAATAATTTAATTACTTTAGAAAAAACCACTGAACAGTTTAAAGACGCCAGGATATGCTTTTTTCTCGCACTTTACGCAATATTTTCACTCTGTTTTGAATACCAAGATGGCTTCAAGGTGTTTCTATCCAACACGCGTTAGTACGCGCGAGAGGAAAAGTAATTTCGGGGACAAAATTGTTGTACATTGTCACGCAATGTGGATACGTACCCATGGAAATTCTTGACGATGAAAGCGAAACCAAAGAGGAGCAATTACGATTGTGAATGGTGAAGAGATTACACGAGGGAGTATATATAATACCGTGGATCTTAACTTGTGTCTCAGTCCTGTCAAATTGTTCATTCATCACTCAACTATTTTCTGAATAGAGATAAATTCGTAACTCAAAATCTAAGGTATCGAATTCGGGTCCTGGTGTGAAACGGTTTCGATTTTAGTGATGAAAAATTGTATCTCTTGCAGATGATTCGAGCGGAAATGAAGCTACTCGTTTTGATAATTGGATTGACGATTAGTGGAATAAATTCTTCACCAAAATATGATTTAGGAGGGTAAAATATTTGATTCGATACTAATAAATTAATGTGATTGGAGGGTGATTATTTTACCAGTACCTTCAGGGAAGGAGGAATATTTCGAAAACTTCACATTATTTTTCAAATTTCATTCAATGCTCTTCTTAAAAACATTAGGTTTAGAGAATTATACAAGATAATCTGTATGAAATATTTCAGCCAATCTTATAGTACACGTTATGAGTAAAATAAAGCAAAAAGTCAAAGAGAATAGGAAAATCATTTTTTTAAGATTTGTTCCAAGCTCTGTGGACTTTTGGGGAAACGGTAAACATCAGGACCAAATGGCTGTACCTTCGCAGTCCCAAGCACGCGCTGAATCGCGTTCGGACTCGGGAAATGTCTCGAGGACCCTCGAAGATAGCAAGCCAGTGTCTGAAAGGAGCCAGGAACCTAGATTTGGATTTTCAAATCTCGAAACTTCAGGGGGAGGAACAGTGCGTAAAACACATTCATCTATATTTCCAGAGTCTTTTCAAAATTTTATGCATGATCAGATAATAATTTTCAACATAGGCCCAGAAAATGATCGATTTTTAGAATGAGAAATTTTTTTATGCAGAATGTAATGGAATTTGAAATTTTATTGATTTCTCAACAAATGGAAACCTATTCTAAAACAATACATAAAACTTTTTTTAAGTTCATTTCAAATGAGTTTCGATCAATGCTTAAATCATTTTCACTCCAAATTTGCAGTAAATTTTTTCGTCAGGGCCTAACGAAATTAGTATTTTTGTCATTACGGCCGTAAGGCGGAGCTGAGACGGGAATTTCTAGCACGAGTGATTGGTACAATTGTAAAACTTCCGTCTTACTCGTATCAAAATATACTATTTTGTCATTCCGTAGGGATGTAGGGAAGCGCGTTACGAACGCTGTGCGTCCGTAAATCCCTGCCTACGGCCGTTATGACAAAAATATCGTTCTTCGCTTGGCCGAAAAAAACGTTGCTAGCTCATATGATTGCATCCCTCGCCTTTGGCTCGGGTTGCAAACTCATCACCGAAAAAAAAATCAGTTTGAATCATACAGAAAAATCGGTCTGAATCAAGTCGGACTAAATCATGCCGGGAATCGACTCATTTCATGTAGAACTGACGACATGAATCAAGTCGGACTCGGACAAATGCAAACCAGAATATCGGTCTGATTCAAATCGATTTTTCGACTTGATTCAGACCAACTTCGGCTTGATTCAGGTGGATTTTTCGGTTTAATTTAAACCGATTTTTCGACTTGATTCAAATCGATGTCGACTTGACACGTTTCTACTTGAAATAAACTACTTTTCGACTTATAACAGACCGAGAATCCGGGTTGGCGTTGTCCGAGTGACTCGGCTTAATTCAAGCCCAAAATCAGTTAGAATCAAGCCGACGTTTACTTGAATCAGTACTTTTCTGGGTGGTATTCGCCAGAATAGTTTCTTTCTGCCTGGTGATACGAAATAGTATATTACAATACAAGTGAAAGAGTAGTTGTTGATGAGTGTGAGGGTTACAGGCCGAGTCGAAGTAGGTTTTTGTATATGTATCGTACGATATTTTATGATTTTAGTGAAAAAAGCGATCCTTTGCGCGCGAAGCGGGCAAAAAAGTGCCCTTTTTTCACTTGTATCGTAATAGTACATTATGTCATGAGACCCCCACTGAAAAAATTAAGAAAAACAATCAAAAAAAAATATTAAAAAACTTAAATCGTTATGACTTAATATAAAAATTAATAACTAGTAAATTCTGTTGGAATACCCAAAAACATGGGGTTGGTGATGAAATTTTTTTTTCATTAAGCAATTCCTATCGCGTATAACTAATAAAAAATTTGATTATCGCTAGGGATATGGGGTGAGTTCTTATGCCCCCACAAAAGTTGACCTAGGTGGGCTCATCCTTGGTGCAGTAATCGGCGTGGGAACAATTCTCATCATCCCTAAACTCCTCTACATCATTTCAGGCTCGTACGGAGCATACGCAAGAAGTAAGTCCCAAAAATACATATCAAAACCGTAGTTCTACGGAAAAATGTTGAAAACTTTTTTGTATCTGAAAACATATTATACAGAAGAACTATCTTGAGATTTTCATCTAGTATTAGGAGTATGCGCATCACTAACTCTGAAGATAATTCAATTACAAGAGAATAATATTTAGTAACAAACCCTTGCAAGTTTCAGAGTAAGGACTTTCCGTTCCACACTGTTAAAAATCTTTGCCAGTATTTTCCGGAAAATGACCTTGAATTCGATTCAAGGGGAAAAAGTCAATGGAATTTTAAATGTCTCTGAAAATTCAAGTAAAGTCCCATTTTTTTAGTTTTCAAGTGAATTTCGCTCAAAATTCTTGGAATTCCAGGAATTTTTCAAGGAATAGGGAGCTTGCATGAAGCTCAATTCTTTCTAATTCCTCTATTCACACATTCCTCGTAACATATGGATAGCTAAACGGCGAAAATTATGGAGAAATATTGCCTAAATGTCTTATGATAATTAATTGAAAATCAGTCGATTTCAACGTCAATTTTTTGGTCATGACGTCACGAAAACGGTCAGGTAATCTTCATTGGTCGAAAAAGAAGAGTGGGGAGTTGTCGACGTATGAAAAAATCGTATAGAAAGANCGTAACATATGGATAGCTAAACGGCGAAAATTATGGAGAAATATTGCCTAAATGTCTTATGATAATTAATTGAAAATCAGTCGATTTCAACGTCAATTTTTTGGTCATGACGTCACGAAAACGGTCAGGTAATCTTCATTGGTCGAAAAAGAAGAGTGGGGAGTTGTCGACGTATGAAAAAATCGTATAGAAAGATTCTATACGGATTGCGTATAGAAATTCTATAGGATTTCCGTATATGATATTCGGATATTTCTATAAGAATATTTTCTATACGAATTATTTCTATACATAAATTTTTACATAAATTTTTGTATTCATATAAAAGATGTCTAAACATTCCAGAGAAAAACGTAGAGAAATGTCGCAACTATACTATATTCCTATACATGTGGCAGTGGGACATATAGGATTAAACCTATAGAAATCGTATAGAAATAATTCGTATAAAACATATCCGTATAGAAATATCCGAATATCATATACGAAAATCCTATAGAAATTCTATACGCAATCCGTATAGAAATAGTATATTTCGTAACGAGTGCAAAAAAGTGTTTTTTGGCGAGTGGGAGGTTTATGTCACGAGCCGAAGGCGATTTTTTCATACGGGATCGTCCTCCATTGGCCGGCTCATCTCAAGATTGGGTATATCGGTCCGAGCCATTCTGTGATTGGTCCAGCGCTCAACCGTCTGTGTGACGTCATTAGCGATTTCAAAACGTTTGAAATCTTCAGCTACTTTCAACAACTTTCAACTACTAATTATTACTAAATTATTCAACTACTAATCTTCAACAACTTTCAACTACTAATTATTAAGTAATGAGCAATATTTCAAACGTTTGTGAATGGAAAATGAATTATTCAGGTTCCAAACTTGAGATTAGCAAATTGAAAAGAAATCCCTCCAAGTTCCCTATTCCTTGAAAGTTCAGGAGAATATGGAATTCAAGAAAAGATTTCTCTGAATTTTCCTGATTTTTCATTAATTTTTCTCGAGTTATTAACTTGAAATTTACAGTTCCTCCAGATTTTTCCATGAAATTATGAATTTTCAATGATCAAATTTCTTCAAACTTTAGTAAAAACGATACTTGTTAGAAATTTCCAAGACTCTTACCAGCAATTTCAGTGGAAAATTTTTAACAGTGTACTTCCTTGGTGAAACGGGGTGAAAATTTTGCAATTTTCTAGGAACCCAATATTTGGAGCACATAATATACGTATCCGTTCATACAAATTTTCGAGATATTTCTGTTTTTCCGTTTTTTCATAAAAAAATATTTGTAATCAATCCAGCTTGCGATAAAATTGAGATATCAACTTAACATTATTGGTAACTTCCCGACCCGAAGGGATGAAATTATTGCAATTGCCCCAAAAATCAAAAGTGGAAATTTTATATCTCCACGTTTCATGACCCCTCGAATCATTCTATGATGTTTTTAAACATGTTTTTTTGTACGCATCTCGATGTCTTCTACCTCGATCAGTCAAAACATGTAGGAGAGAGTGGGGCAAAATCGAGCAGCCCAAAAACAACTATTCGAAGCAAATTAAACAAAACAAAATTTTTTTACTAACTTTTGTTTATCAACTTTTTTTATTATTGGGAGTACTGATGAGAATAATAATTTTTGATTCGTCTTATAATTCAGTTTCTTATAATTGAATTGAATAGATTAGGACGATTACACTTTTCTTTTTTAATTCGATTGAAATCCAGCATATTTTCCTGTTTCCCCTACTGGGTCTTCTCTGGACTTTGGATCTGTTGTTTCATTTTCTTTTCAATTAATCTATTGATAAAATGTTCTCCCGTTCAAAATCTCTCAATAATTTTACATTCTACTGAATGGAAAATTATTATCCTCATTGGTACGTCCAAGATTAAAAAAAGGTTAATAAACAAAAGTTGAAAAAAAAATTTAATCACAAATTTATTTGCTTGAATTGCGTCAAACTGTCATTGTTCAACTGTTTTATTTTGTCCCACTCTCCCCTATACACCTTCATACAAAGTATTCGACACATTGGAATTGTTATAGCACCCATGAAGGTGACAATACACATCTGCAATTTTTGCTGCTAGTTAGTGTTGCAGAGTTATAAACTTTTGTAACATTTCAGACCATTCGGAATGTATTGATGACGAAAAAAAAAATAAGACATCACTCAGTGACATCCTCACTGTTATATGCTCGCTGCCCCCTGCTTGTTTATTTTTTCTCGTCTACCCTAAACAAAAATCCTAAAGAATTGTTTCCACAATTTCCCAGGTGACGATGTGAGTTTCACCAATGCAATGACGAAGTTGGATGACATTTTAGCGCGTCACGGTATCGATACAACGTCCTGCATGCAACGAGCTGTTTGCACGTATGCCCAAAAGGCAGCTGAGACCGTGAGAACAGCAAACGACATCGACGATGATGAGAAAATTTCCTCCTTTGACCGAATGATCGAAACAATTACCACAAATCAAGTGTTCCGAACTGCAATGCGAGGTACTGCGATTCAGGAGGCTATAGAAGCAGGACGAAAGGGTCAGAACTGCTCCAGACATTATCGACTGTGTGGATTTTCGATGGAATCTCTCTTGGGACTCGTCTCGAACATGTTGTCTATCGTTTCGAGCACCGAGCCCCATCCAACAGCTCCAGCAGCTCCTCTGTAATATTAAAGTCCCACATCTCATGTAAAATCATCTCAACAAAGATATTTAAATTTTTCCATGCCATTCATAGCCATTAAACCATAGTCCAACATTTTTCCCTTCAAATATTCAATAATTTGAGGACGATAAATGATTTATGACCCTGTGTAGATGAATATTTTTCGTTTTATTTGAATTCGACTATCTAGACTCATCACGAGGCAACCTCGGATATATTTACATATAATACAAATAAAATTTTCTAATGAACTTTATCGCAATTACTCTGTGCATAAATAGAGCTCTGAACATTTTGAGTATTAAAAATAAATCGTGGTGAGAACATTAATGTGCGGATGTTGTAAATGTTAAAGCGGGCAAAGGCTTTTCCAATTCAAATAATCCATCTTATTCACACCTATGAATTTCTAGAATTTGGGTCAAATGGTAAACGTGACGAGTCGAAAGTTAAAGTTTTGTTTCCATCATTGATTTGACGACTACACGAGGGAAAAATGAAGTCTAAATCACGGTTGTTTACTCTCCATAACTTGCGTTAAAAAGTCTATCTTGCTTAGCGATGTCGAGGTGTTCACAGTGAAATCTATACGACATCCAACGACTTTTTATAAAAAATTTGCCTTTACATTTTTTCCCCACAGGCGATAATTTTCCATATAATTCTAATAGGGAGATTGTAAAACGAGACGAACCAAGACTGCTTCGTGATCATTTTTTAATCCTATCTCAGGAATCAAAGGAACTAGCAAAATTATCGTAGACAACATTTATTCATCCCTTATTATGCTCTCAAGTTCTGATGAGAATCCGTCTTTCCTCTTTAACGGAACTTATCATCGGAGTAAAAATTGGATTCCAAGATTATTCGTCGTCAGACGACTATTTAGCAAAACCCAAATTTTTACATCATCAATAATCTCGGTATCTATAGTGTAAGAATATGGATTTTGTTGAATAGTCGTCTAACGACGAATAATCTTGGGATCCAATTTTTACTCCGATGGTAAATTCCATTGCCTCTTAAGGGGAGACTACTATGAGTTTAAAAATTCGCAGGCTACTGGAGTGAGATTTATTATGCATTAAAGATCGATTATGTATGTCTGAAAACGAATAATTAGTGAAAGAAAATTAATTGTTTATTGTTCGTTTGCCCCACAAACACTTGAAGTGTTAGAAATAGTCCGGGGCCTCCAAATAGTTTTTTTTTTCAAAATTTTCAAAAAAAGCAAGTGTATATTAGCAATTACGAGTTAATTTTCTTTGGAATTCGACTCTTACACAGCTAATTTCTTTTTTTTTATTCAAAAAATTGCACTGTTCATATAAAATAGCAAAAAAAATTATCTTCAAAACATTTAAAATATATTCTCGATTCTTTCAGAAACATTTTTCCAGCTATTTTCATGAATGGTACAATTTTTTATATTAAAACAAGTGGGAAATTGCTCTTGTATTGAATGTAGTATAGTTACTTTTGCTAATAAATTAGCAATATGCTTCCAAATTTTGCACATCATTTCCTTCTACCATGTATAATTCATTGTTTATTTCATTTTGTTATGTTGAATAAAATTTTCTTTTAGCTAAATTTGTCAGATTTTCACCTTAGTTGAATGTTATCAGCGTCATTATTCTTATTATCCTTTTTCTTCTGTACAATCGATTCTCTTTTTTACAGTTCTATCTCTCCCCTCAGCCTTTCGATAAAATATTAATAGCACAATTTTATTTACACATCCTTGAATGAATTTCAAACATCACATTTGAAGAAACCATTAGAAAACTCACTTTCAGTGAAATTCATGAAAAATTCAAAATTTTCAACAATCATAAAAATTAAATCAACCAATATGGCTATCGTAACCATCTTTTAACATTAACTTAATGGCATTAGAACAAAGATTTTAAGCTATATTGAATTCATTTGAAGCATTATATTCACAGATATCCCCGGAATTCTAATTTTCAAACAATACACAATTTTTGAAAATTTGCGAATAAATTCAAATAACGATTATTGCTATCGCCTTCATCTTCGAACTCGGTCAAAGGGACATCTAAAAAAATTTTTAAGCCATTCAATCAATGCAGAACATTTCTTTTTTAGTTATTGTAAAAAAACATTTTTTAAAAATTCAAAAAATTAATAAATGAATTAAATTTTAATTAATGGCAACTGGTAGGGCTCAACAATACCTACATTTGAGGAAAAAAAGATTCAAATTCCATCTATTCATTAGCGAACAAAGAAACATTTGTTTACATACGTACGCACGTACATACATACGTAAGGACACGGTTTAAAAATAGCATTTTCAGACTTTTTGGATCATAATGGGTCAATATAACAAAAGAATCCAAAACTTGAATTTGAACGATTACAATGCTTCCATTCGGAAGCAAAAAAATACAAAATTTGCTGTGTAGACGTCGAATTTTGAAAAACTAGTTCGTAATTGTTACTGTACACATTTTTTCAAAAATTTTGAAAAAAAAACCTCTGTAACTCAAAAATTCCCCCTCTACTGGGTTCCCACTTTGTCGTAGTGAGGGGGCTCGGTCGCGGGCGGTGGAGGTCTTAAGGACTACCGCTGCCCGCGGTCGCTAAGAGGAGTCCACCCAATCCATGTGTGTGAGCGGCGTAAGCCATGGCCTCGGCCATACCGTGCCTAAGGATGCGTGGCACAGGGGGAGCTGTGTCGCTAACGGTGCCTCTCAGAAACCTGGGCGACCTCTGAGAGTAGTCTTGGGTGTAACCCACCCGAGACAAGCCAAGCCCTGGGCAATCGCGGCAATGCACCAGGTGAAAACGCTTAACCGCGGTACTCGTGGGACTAAAATGGAAACCAATTTAAAAAATCTTAATATTGAAAAAGCAACTTCGGGTGGGGCCAGCGATGGCGAACACACGAAGTCTGACAAGGCTGACCAGTCTGGTACCGATGTGAATCGGGTCAGACTGAGTGGAGCCGAGAGAAGACGTCGCAAGAGAGCGAAGCTGCATCAAACCTCGGGGGCGATTGCAACCTTGACGGATGCAGCAGCGAAGGTCGATGAGGGAAGGGGGGAGGGGGCTACGAGGAAGGCAATAAAACGCCTTCCATCAGAGCGTACTACGCCAAGCCCCTCAGTCAGACCGAAAGAAAAGAGAATGAGAACGCAGGATCAGGGCACATATGCTCAGAACACTACGAGCTCATTCAAGTTTGCAGTTATGCCGGAGTCATATCCGGATCAGAAACTGGGCACTGAAGAGGTAACGGAGGTGAAGAAACTCCTGAAGAGGGCCATTCTGGCGTTACCTGACGGGGTGAAAGCACCCACCTTCAACGGTGTCTGGGAAAGAGAAGGTGTGGCAATGGTGTGCTGCACTGATGAGGAAACGGGAAATTGGCTGAAAAGCCTTTTCCCCGAAAACAAAATAGCTGGACTTACTGTACGTGTGGTCGCAGCCTCGGAGCTTCCCAAGAAGCACAGGGTTGTACTACACGTGGAAGACCCAGATCTAACCGCTCAAGAAGCACTGTGCTTCCTTGAGAAACAAAATGCAGGACTGCAGGCCAGAGAGTGGGTTGTCGCTCGGGGCAGTGAGAGTAGGGACGCGAAAAGTGCCCACTTCGTTGCGCTGATAGACGACCGATCACTCTCTGTTCTGAAAGCCTGCAACTTCAGACTGCACTGCGGGATTCAAAAAGCTACTGTCAAGCTGCTTGCGAAAGACCGTGGTGAAAGTCAGAAGAAGGGTACATAGAGGTACCAGGAAAGTAGTCATCATTATGGCTGCAACCCGGGTGCACATTGTACAGATAAATTTGCACCACAGCAAAGCAGCCTCGGCTACTCTAGTCAGGCTGTTAGCTGGGATGCAGACTGTCATAGCAATGATCCAGGAACCATGGATAGTGGACAATGCTATTAAGGGCCTCAGTGGTTGTGGCAGAATCTATCACGCAAACACTCAGGAGAAAATTAGATCTTGCATTGTTATTAAAGGACTAGACTCTTTCTTCTGTTCACAGGCTAGTGAGGGAGACCTGGCTGTGGCACAAGTGGATCTGGGCCTGGGACAAGGCGAGGAAATGAGCCTGGTTGTAGGGTCAGTTTACATGCCCTATGACTCGGCTGAACCACCTCCTTCGAAAAAAGTAAAGGACCTATGCAACCATGTGAAGGAAAGGGGACTTGAACTCCTGCTAGGTTGTGATGCCAACTCGCACCATGTAGCATGGGGGAGCACCGGCATTAACGGCAGGGGGGAAAGCCTCCAGGAATTCATAATGGGGGCCGGTCTAAACATCCTTAATAGGGGGTCAGAACCTACCTTCATAGATCGGAGACGACAGGAGGTCATAGATATCACTCTGGGGACGGATAGAGTGGCAGACATGATTGGGGACTGGAGGGTCTCAAAGGACCTCTCAGCGTCCGATCATCAAACCATAAGAATGTCCATCCACACAGTGAAAGAAACGGAATGGGTGAGAAACCCAAGACGAACAAACTGGGGAAATTACCGAGAGAGTCTATCTGACAATCTCAGGGATATCATCCTCAGATTTAACAACAAAAAGCAGCTGGAGGAGGCTTCGATTGCCCTAAACCAGGCCATCATGGACTCCTTCGAGACAAACTGCAAGCTTATCCCGAAAGGGCAGCCCACTGAGACTCCTTGGTGGTCAGAGAGGCTCGGTGGGCTGAGGGGCAAAGCTAGAAAAGCTTTTAACAAAGCTAAGAACATGAGAGCGGGCCCCCGTAAGGAAGACGCATGGAAAACTTACAGAGGCTTGCTCGCAGATTACAACAAGGCAATAAAGGCAGCCAAAGAGGACTGCTGGAGGGCTTTCACAAGCAATGTGGAGAGTCAATCGGAGACCTCTAGGCTGGCAAAAATCCTTGGAACAAACAAGACTCCATATCTAGGGAGCCTACAGGCACCAGATGGCAGCCACACGGAAACCATGGGAGAGACTCTGAAACTCCTAATGAACACCCACTTTCCAGGCTTCATACAGGCCCAGGAGAGAGATAAAGAAACAATGCAAAATCAGAGGGATGTCTACGAAACCCATGATTGGGCATTGGCAAATAAAGTAGTGCAGCCCTGGGGGGTCAAGTGGGCCATCAAAACCTTTGAACCCTTCAAGGCACCGGGACCAGACGGGATCTACCCAGCCCTATTACAGGAAGGGATAGAGACTATCACGGGACCCCTAACCAAGATACTCAGAGCTAGTATAGCCCTGAAACATGTCCCTAGTGTGTGGAATGAGACTAGGATAGTATTCATTCCCAAGCCGGGAAAAACCGGTTATATAAAACCAAAAGACTTCCGTCCTATAAGCCTCACATCCTTCATCCTGAAGACCCTGGAGAGGCTGGTGGATAGACACATCAAGGCCGGGCCCTTGGCTGACAGACCCCTCTCCCCCTGTCAATATGCATACAGAGAGGGAAGATCAACAGATACCGCCTTACATCACCTGGTGGGACTGATTGAGGGACAACTGGCGGTCAAGGGTTTTGCCATAGGCGCCTTTCTGGATATTGAGGGGGCTTTTGATAGCACTTCGAATCCGGCTATAGAAAAAGCCATGGAAGAACGACAGGTGTCCAAGACTATCATTGCTTGGACACAAAACATGCTGAAAAGCAGAAGACTGTCGGCAGGACATGGGAGGGCATGTGTGGAGGGACGTCCGACTAGGGGCTGTCCGCAGGGGGGAGTTCTCTCGCCCCTGCTATGGAACCTGGTTGTAGATGGACTTCTAAATCAACTAAGTGAGGCCGGCTTCCACGTCATCGGTTTCGCCGATGATGTGGCAGTTGTTGTGAAAGGCGGATTTCTGAGGGTGCTAAGGGACCTGATGGCAACAGCCTTCAATATCATTGAGGACTGGTGCAGGGTAACTGGCCTATCGGTAAATCCAGCCAAAACAACAATCCTGGTTTTCACCAGAAATTATAAACTGGAAAAGATCCAACCTCTGAAGCTAAATGGCTCGGAGATTAACTACACCAGCAGAGTGAAATATCTGGGTGTCCTCCTGGATAATAAACTCAGCTGGAAAGAACATATCTGTACTCAGAGAAATAAAGTGTTTGCCTCTATGTGGGCATGCAGGAGAGCTGTGGGCAGGACATGGGGACTCAATCCTAAAATGATGCTCTGGCTCTACCAAATAGTTCTACTTCCGAGACTGTTATACGCTGCGGTCGTCTGGTGGCCGAGGGTGAGTAAGACGGAAACAAGGAACCTGTTGAAAAGCCTACAGGGAACCTTCCTGAGGGCTGCAACAGGAGCCATGAAATCGACACCTACTGAGGCGCTAGAAATAGCACTCAGTATCCCACCCCTCGACCTTAGGGTTGTGAGTTGTGCTACCACAACTGCATATAGACTAAGGTGCCAACTAGAATGGAAGATGACGGGCCAAGGCCATACAAGGCTTAGCCTAATCAATGATCGACCCTTCATAGGTAAGACGGATAGGATTCCTAGGAAGTATCAGATCAGGAAAACTTTCAGAACGAGTATACCACCCAGACAGGAGTGGCTAGACTCGAAACGTAAACCAGGACCAAGAGAGGACTACTGGTTTACGGACGGCTCTGGCTTCAATGAAAGTTTTGGGGCAGGCATCTACCGTCTGAAAGATGGCTTCGGAGAGAGTTTTCCGCTGGGCCATCATTCAACCGTCTTTCAAGCAGAGATGCTGGGCATACTTAAGTGTGCAGAGTATCTGAACGCGAGAGACACAAAAAAGATGAAAATATTCATCTGCAGTGACAGCCAGGCGGCGATACACGCCCTGGAAAAACCCACTACAGAGTCACAGGTGGTGTGGGAATGCATGCAGGCATTGGACACACTGGGTAAAAACAACCGGGTCACCGTAACCTGGGTGCCAGGTCACCATGGGATTCTGGGTAATGAAGAGGCAGATAGGCTGGCCAAGGAGGGTACAGAAAGTGTGCCCTCACACGGCCTGCTTGGCATGCCCTTCGCAGTGGGAAAAACTCTTATTAAAGATCATTTCCAGCGGGATCATGTCAGGCGTTGGGAGAAAGTTGCGACCTGCAGACAAGCGAAACTGCTTATGAGAGGGCAACTAAGAGTTAGGACCAGAAAGCTTCTGGAGTTGCACAGAGGGGATCTGAGGGTAGCAGTAGGGCTCCTTACGGGTCATACAGCTCTCAGAGCTCATCTGTTCAAGATGAAACTTGCAGAACAAGAAGACTGCAGACTGTGCGGAGGCGATAAGGAGGGCGTCATCCACATTTTATGTGAATGCCCCCTATTAGCACTCCGTCGCTATAAAATCTGGGGCCAGGCTTTCCTGAAACCAGAGGACTTACAACAAGCGGCTGTCACCAGCCTTATTAGCCTAGTGAGAAACACAGGGCTGGGGCTGTGTGACTGACCGAAACTAAGGCGGAAGTTACAAAAGATCGTATGATTTAGGTGACTCTGGGCGCTTTAAGTGACCAGCCGCACTTTTTTTTATTCTATTCTTATTCTAACTAAAAAATTAGGGGTATCTAGACTATTTTAAACATTTTAAGCATCTACGGGACAAACGAACAATAAACAATTAATTTTTTGCACTAATTATTCATTTTTAACCACATATAATCGGTCTTCAATGTATGAAAAATATTTTAAAACTCATAGTAGTCTCCCCTTATAATCGGAGATGTTTGTGCGAAACGCATCCTGATAACCCGACTCGGCTCGTTTGTTTCCATTCTGTGGCTAATCCATTAATGAAATAACAAAACAAGATATGTGAACTGGAATTGTTATAGACCACTAACTCACCACTCCCCCTCCCCCAATTAATTCTATATTTTCCCTGCAATATCTCCGCCCTTCCTCCCGACGATCACAGCCCCCCTCATATCAATCATCAAGAGCGTGAAGGAACGAATCACTCAGATCGCACTCATTATCAAAATCGCTGACGACGGGTGACGAGAACGCGTGAATCGCTTCTTCATAACTCTCGTCATCGTCATCCAGCGAAGTCCTGTACTATTTCATGTGTTTTCTCTTGGGCAACAACAGAACAACGCCAAGGGCAACACAAATGTGCCAAAAACTATGGATAATGTGATAATTTCTCCTAGTTTGGAGGAAAGCATAACAAATTAATCCAAGGGAAACAAGCCCCAGCCCTGCAGGGAGATAGATATTTTTGTATCTTGAGGCAGGGTATCCGAAGTTTCTCTGTCTTCTACACCTGGAACCCCAGGAGAATCCAATGAGTCCAAACCCGGTGACAGCAGGCAGCAGGAATACCCACAGAGCAGTTCTATCTAATTCTGCTGCTAATGCAAGAACAATTGCTCCTGCTATTTGACAAAATGCTGTAAGCTTGGAACCGATGGATGCCATTGCTACCAGTGTCACCCAGATAGACAAAAGAGCATTGTAAAAATCGCAAAACTGGAGAACACTAAGTCTGGTGATGCAGACGCCCATGACATCTCCCCCCGCTTCACAGGCGTGATAAAACGTCGAGAAGAACATTACAGCCCCATAGACAACCGCCTCTGTGTAATACTCTCGTTTGAATGCTATATAAACCGACGCTATAAATGCGAGGTTGCTGAGAGTGAGCATCAGGAATCTCACAAGGATTCTGCCTCCTGTTAGGACGTATGTGTCATCTGCGCAGTCGAATCCTCTGTATCCTCCATAGCAGTAACAAGCTGAGAAGGCGAAACCCCCACTGTGCAAGTAGGTGTTGCATTTACCGTTGGAACTGCATTTTCCTTCGATGCAGGGAGAGGAACCTATGCTGGATTCAATTTGAGTGGAAGCCGGATGCATGCAACTGCAGGAGCACGACAGGAATGTACAGGGGATGCATGTGCAGTTGGAGGGAATTGTAAAAGATTTCAAGGTCAAGTGCCAGGTGCCTGGCTCTGGGAAAGGTACGTGCAGGAATTGGGGGGTGGTAGAATTGATCCACAGGTCGGCGGGTATAATGGAGGTTGAGATGGTGCAGCTGCCGTTTTCGGTGATTGTTGGGTAAGTCCCTGAAAATTAAGAAGATTCTCATTTTAATACCAAAGCGGTGGAATGTGCTAGATCAACTTGAATTCAAGATGAATTTCCAATGAAGGGGTCGGAATTTAAAGGGCATGAATACTCAATTTTCATGGTGAACTGTTTTGTTGCTCTCACTTCACTCCTCAAAAATTTAATTTTTTAAAATTGGCATCGAAGGATGATTGTCTCATTTTCACCTTTCTTGGAGGATCATAAAAAAATATAATCTATCTATATTATAAAGATCCAAATCGATTTCTGGTGATAAAAATTCGGTACTCGAAATTAAGAATGCAAAATTAAAGGTCACAAAAGTCAAAATAAGGGTCACGAGGGTCAGAACAAGGATCTCAAGGGTCATAATAACGGTCATGAGGCTCAAAGTAAGGGTAGAAGGTTCAGAATAACGATCATGAGGGTCATACGGTGATCATAGGGGGGGTCATATGGGGGTTGGCGAGCGGGGCGAACAGGGGGCGTAGCAAAGATAACAATCATAAATTCAATCAATAATCAAATTTAGATTGGTTTCTGGCAATAAAAATTCAAATGATTATTGGAGCTGCAGATGAAAAGATTTCTATGACTTGAAAATCAAATGTCAAAAAATTGCAGATCTAAGGAGACATACTGAACACTGAGAATTACAAAATTCCTCTGGATTTCTTTTGAAATTTTATTGCAAATTCTATTATTTTGTCTCCGATTCTATTGAAAAACACCACAAGTTTACTGCGTGTTTTTTATAGTCCAGTAGAAACTAAAAAAAAATTCACCGGTTTTTCGTTGCAAGGGTTAACTTGCCAACGCGGCCATCGCCCGAGGGCCTTCAGCCAGGAAATGTTGAATGTGGAGTGGGTTTTTTCACTTGGAAAATCTGTGGAATATTCAGTTTGAAAATTGTGTTAAATTTTCAGATGAATATTATGTGGAAATTTGTGATGAAAAATTGGTGTGGAATTTTGGCCCGGCCGGGGCTCGAACCTGGGAGCTTGTGGGGTTGCGAATCTCATGCTGCTACCAAGTGCGCCACACAGCCGGGCTCAGTAGAATAGTACATTAGAGTACAAGGGCACAAATTTCGTTTTCAACGAATGTGTAGTTTACAGGCCGAGCCGAAGGCGAGGTCTGTACACACATTCGTTGAAAACGAAATTTATTACCGAGTGCTCTATAATATTGTATGTCAAGTCGTGCAGAAGTCGAGTTTTGAGCAGGCTGCGCGAAGCTCAGCGTGCGATAAACTCGACTTATTGCACGGCGCGACAGAAACTATTTTATAGAAAAAATCAGTAGAATTTGATCTTTCTATACAATTTCATCTATTGAAGTATTTCTACAGGAATTCGTTTACATAAATTTTCCAAGTTTTTTTCACTACTTTGTTTCTTCTCTCATTTGAAAAAAAAATCAAAGAAAAAACTTACAAAATCTAAGCCGAGAAATTTCTAAAAAATATCTCAATAGAATAAGTTGGATACAAAAATTAAATTCTATTTACTTTTTCTTTAAAATATTTTCCATTGAAAAAAAACGCGCGGAATGACTGAGGAATTTCTCAAGAAAATGGTCGAGAAACTAATAGAATGTTCAATAGAAATTGAAGAAAAATCCAAAAAGCGTTGTAATAAAGTTCTAAGGAAATAATACGCAGGCAAAACGTGCAAAGAAATCATTGTCGCCCACGATGAAAGTTATATCGCGACAATATGTTAGCTAGATTTTAGGAAATTCGATACAAAAATTAATACTTCACCTAATGATATACATCCAACAACTACAGTCTCCCGGCTTTCGTTTAATAATTTGATTCCAATTGACAAAGTTCCACCGACATCATAAATAGAACCGATTCTAAAGCTGAGAACAGTCAATCCATTGCTAGAAATGTTTACTGGAGTTGCGGTTGTTGAGTTTTCTCTAAAAAAGTCGTAATCAAACGTGAAGAATTCCGGTAGAGTTTTCCTCACTAACTCGATTTCA
Source organism: Diachasma alloeum (assembly GCF_001412515.2). Lineage (NCBI taxonomy): Eukaryota > Metazoa > Arthropoda > Insecta > Hymenoptera > Braconidae > Diachasma > Diachasma alloeum. Next base: position 1,484,016 of record NW_021680423.1, read on the forward strand.
TTTTGTCTTATCTGCTCCTCGGAAGGCTGTACGAAAGACAATGTGATATTCGTGGAATTCCCGGCGAGATGCCGCAGATTTAGATAATGAAAATATCCTGGATATGGGATGAATGATAGTGACTTATGTGTGAAATTAATCACGACACTCGTCACGACGTCCTCCACAATCAAATTCGCTAATACTGTACACAAATCTGCACAAGTTGAGGAAATTGAAATATTTACAGGTTCTTTACTCTCAGAAACGAGGAATTGCAATCGCGCTGAATTAATTGTTTCATTCAAAAATATTGTATGATTCTGAGTCGGGTCAATTATTATAGCGATTTTCGCTTTCTCTATTGCCAACTCTGAATCCAAAACCGTTGAGCATGTTACACCAATGCCTGAAAAAACCAATAAAACTTTCTTAGCGAAGAAGACAAAATCGGTCACAACAATCTACACAAATAACATTCATACTAGTGATAACATGATCATAATTGTCGATTGAATGATTCATTCAGTACTGAGGTGATGAAACAATATCCCCGGAAAGCACGTATGGACAAAACCACGGCCAAGCCACGGATTTTCATGGTCATTTCATAGTTTTAAATCCTCATTTGGTGGTCATTTGGTGATCATTTGGGACGTGTTTATAGCCAAGGGGAGAGGGATAATATTGGACCCTTGATCTCATCCCTGAGAATTGGCCCCCATTTTAATCCTCAATAATAAATGGCCCTCAGTTTGACCCTTAGATTTGAATCCTCAAATTTTGACCCTTATTTTGACCCTTACATTTTGACTCTTAAATTTGTACCCTTAAATTTTTACCTTTCTTTTGGCCCTTAAATTTCGACCCTTATATTTCGACCCTTATATTTTGACCCTTAAATTTTGACCCCGAAGACTGAGTCTCATTTCTAACCCTTATGACTCTTTATGACTCTCATTTGGACTTTTATTCCTGATCCCGGCAATAATTTTTTCACTGACTTTTTCTATAATAGGGGAGGATGGGGCAAAACGGCCCCCTTCAATCGTCAATATTTTCCGATTCAATAATCCGATTGGGATGAGTTGGAGCTCCTTTTGAAGAATGAAAAATTATCTTCAAAATGAAGTTGAAACTGGGAATTTTCACAATGTCATTCACAAGTTATTGACAATTGAAGGGGGACCGTTTTGCCCCACCCTCCCTTAATTGCAATGACAAATGTAAAAACACTCCAAATGTTCGAAGAAAAGAAAAAATGGAAATCGGTCAGGAAGTTATTGGTTCGCCCCATAATGGGTGAAACGCAGGAATTTTTCTCTCCCAATTCCATCAAAATATGTAGTGGTCAAAATAGAAAAGTCAAAATATAAAGGTCCAAAGACAAGGATCCGTACATAAGAGCCAAAACATAAAGGTAAGAAAATAAAGATCAAAATATGAGTCAAACTATAAGGGTCGAAATATCACAGTCAAAAAACGAAGGTCAAAATATAAGAATCAAAATATAAGTGTCCAAAGCTAAGGGTCAAAATTTAAGTGTCAAAATACAGGGTGTAACTTTATCGGTGGAAAACCTCGCGGTCACAGGTTCAGAAAGACCCCCTGAATGCTAGAAAAATCTAAAAAAAAAAAATTGATCAGGCACTTTTGAATAATTAATAATTAACGTGAGCCAATGAGGCGCCCGGGTTATGGCAGGCAGAAGTGAGTGGTAGGGGTCGACTGAGCTGTGGCAACACCGCGTTATGGAGACGTCAGGACATGATAGGCGAGTGACTGTTCCGCCGTCAATTCGGATTCAATATCAGGAAGTGGCGCGCTCGGGCGGCAAAATTGAGAATTATTGAAAATTCATTTAAACGACAATAAACACCCAGATAACCATGAGGGCATTACCGTGCAATTTGAGGGTGATTTTTCATCCGAAAACCTGTTATCCTGCGATGGATGCACACAGATGTACTATTCATGTGCAATCTCTGCACCACGAATGCGCAAATGTGCATTTATTAATTTATGTGCAATAGGTAGAAAACAGGTGTACGACTACTGCGCAATAGGTGCGCCACAAGTATACTACGCGTGCACAATAGGTACGCCTCAATTGCAATAGAAGTGCACAATCGGTGCACTACTCGTGCGCAACTGGTGCGGAATACGCGCTTCACTCTTACGCAATCGATCCATCTTATGTATACTAGTGGTGCACAATTGGTACGCCACAAGTGCACTACTCGTGCGCAGTTATTGCGCCACAAGTACACTACTAGTAGTACTATACGTGCGCTACAAGTGCACTATACGTGCGCAATAGTTACAAAAGGGGTGCACTACTCGTCCGTAATCGGTGCAAAACGTGTACACTATCGGTGCACAATTGGTACGCCACGAGTGCACTAATCGTATACAGGTGGTTCGCCACAAGTACACTACTAGTGCGCAATTGGTGCGATTACAAGAGCACTACCGGTGCGCTACAAGTGCACTGCTGGGGCGCAATCGGTGCGCTACAAGTGCACTATATCAGTAGTGAACTTGTAGCGCACCGATTGCGCACTAGTAGTGTACTTGTGGCGCAAAATGACTGCGCACGAGTAGTGCACTTGTGGCAAACTACCTGTACACGAGTAATGCACTTGTGGCGTACCAATTGTGCACCACTAGTATACATAAGATGGATCGATTGCGTAAGAGTGAAGCGCGTATTCCGCACCAGTTGTGCACGAGTAGTGCACCGATTGTGCACTTCTATTGCAATTGAGGCGTACCTATTGTGCACGCGTAGGACACTTGTGGCGCACCTATTGTGCACTAGTCGTGCACCTGTTTTATATCTATTGCACTTAAATTAAGAAATGCCCATTTGCGCAGTCGTGGTGCGCAGATTGCACACGAATAGTATATCTGTGTGCATCTATCGCATAATAACGGGTTTTCGGATGGAAAATTAACCTCAAATTGCACGGTGATGTCCTCATGGTTATCTGGGTATTTATTGTCGCCTAAATGAATTTTCAATAATTCTCAATTTTGCTGCCCGAGCGCGCTACTTCCTGATATTGAATCCGAATTGACGGCGGAACAGTCACTCGAATATCGTGTTCTGACGTCTCCATAACGCGGTGTTGCCACAGCTCAGTCGACCGCTACCACTCACTTCTCCCCGCCATAACTCGGGCGCCTCATTGGCTCACGGTAATTATTAATTATTCAAAAATGCCTGATCAAATAATTTTTTTGAGATTTTTCTAGCATTCAGGGGGTCTTTCTGAACCTGTGGCCGAGAAGTTTTCCACCGATCAAGTTACACCCTGTATAAGGGTTAAACCAGGATCAAAATCTAACGGTCAAAATCTACAAGGCGAAATTCAAGAGCCAAAACAAGGGTCAAAATATAAAGGTCAAAATCAAAAGGCCAAAACAAGAGTCAAAATTTAAAGGTCCAAATCTAAGCGCCAAAACATAAGAGCTTAAATAAAGGTCAAACTGAGGGCCAATTATTATTATGGATCAAACTGAAGGCCAATTCTCAAGGATCAAATCGGGGGTCCAATATTATCCCTCCCCCCTTGGCTACGGACACGTCCCAAATGTCCACCAAATGAGGATCAAAAACCATGAAATGACCATGAAAATCCGTGGCTTGGCCGTGGTTTCGTCGATACGTGAGATAACGAAATCTTTGTGCGGTTCAGAAATTGACATCAATCACTAGATTATTAATATTAAGAGAAGTTGCACCTTAAAATACTTAAGGTTTATTTATCTTCATTGAAATTTGAAAATTAATAAAATAATTGATAATCTAAATTTTCAATTTACTATTGAGTAAATAATTCTAAATTTCATAAAAGGATTTTCGATTAACAAAATAATCGTCAATCTCCCAAACTCAATTATTGATTGATGAAATCATTCGGAATTTGCATATTTAATTAACGATTAATTTGATTAATTAAAAAATTGTTGAGTAAATAATGTTTTACTTAATAAATTGTAATATAAACTAATTGACTAATTCAAAATTCAACTTTATTAAAAATTTATAATTATGCCAATGTCTGTTAAGGTTTTCCTCAATAGCTCCCATTTTTGTCAACAATAGAAAATTCTAGTGCATTTACTGAGGAATACTATGGGAAATTTTCTTATTTTTTTTGTATTTTTATATTAAAAAATTCCGTGTCTTTCTCAAAAGAATAACACAAAACAATCAATGGATCTTCATTTTTCTATAAAAAATATTCTGTATAAATTTTCTCTATTGGAAATCCTCAGCCTAAATATTCAGTCCTCATCAAAATAATCAGTGTAAATGAATGAAAATCTGTCAATTTTTTATATATCCGAAATCTACAGGAAAATATCAAAATTTCCAAAAGAATTGCCTAGCCAATACGCCGGAATTCCCCTAGAATTCTTCCATTTGTAAATAGGTAATTTTTCATTGCATTTATGGGTATTAATGAAAAATTAACTTTGTTGAATATAACAAGAGGAATTTCTCAGAAATTTTCAGGAAAAAATGGAAGACGGAAACTGTTCTTGTCACTTGCCACAAATGAGTGATAATAATGGCTCGATATATTTATCACCGATTGAAAAAAAAAAAGTGAAAATAATTATTTTGTGAAAAGAGAACATTGTTCCCTTTACTTCCGCCTCTTTTTTTACTCGGTTTAAGTACCTTGCTGAGTAATTTTTTCAGAATCAGGATCACTCCAGGACCTAAATGCAATTGCATACCAGTCTCCTGGAGCTGGGTTAGGCCTCTGAAGTTCATATTCATCAAGTTCACTCTTGAATGTGAAATTAGAAAACGTCCTCCTTCTCTCAAACAACTTAGCCCCAATTTTCGATCCGTCTGGACTCCCCAGGGCTATACTCCCGTATTTCAAATAAACAGTCACATCTCGAGGGGGGCAACGACCGATACCACCGGTTTTGAGCTCTTTCGCTGTGAATCTAATTTTTAAAAAAGTCATACACAAAAATTAAATGAAATAACTGAAAAATTGAATTATATTACATTTCCGAAGAAATTGATTTACCTACTTGAACAGACTGTTGATTACATTCACTGGTACGTGAAAGTGAACAATTGATATAGTGTGATATCCACTGAAGTCATCGAGAACAGTGTGAGACTCGAGAGCAATTCGCTCCAGTTTTCCACAGACAACCACGTGCATCGCCCACCATATCATCAACGTAACGACGTAATTCTTCGGCATGTTCGGTGATTCCCACTGGCCCACATACCAATTTCAGATCTTCAAGAAAAATCCACACAATAGAAATAGTCATTAACTGCACTCAATCAATGATTTTGTTATGAATAATTAATGATGACTAGCGAACGGGCCATTAATTTATACTATTTTATTTTGATTTATTTTCTTTCCAGTTACGTCTTCACAATTAGTTATAATTTTATCCGTTTTTATTCTTATTATATATTTTTTTCCTTAATTCACAAGTTCCAACATTGATTGAAGAGCAATTCAGTAGTAAAGTGGTAAACCGAGTTAAGTCGATTTTCACTATTAGCCAGTTTTTGCTGAATATCTCGGAATCTAAGAGAGATAGCAAAATTTTTCTCACGACTTTCTTTATAACGCTCTATTGGCTCTACAAAAAAGGTCATGAGAAAAATCTTTCTATCTCTTTTAGATTCCGAGATATTCGTCAAAAACTAGCCAATAGTAAAAATCGACTTGACCCGGTTTACCGCTTCGCTACTGAATTATGTTAAAGATCAATGAAAAGGGTTAATTTTTTTTGTCATCAAAACAAAGGCATTTGAAACCTCATTCGGATAACAAAAAAATCTCTCCATGTATTACTGAAATTTTTTTAAATCTATTTCCCCTTCATATGGTAAATGGATATCGGCACTCCTCATTCCTATGGTCGTATTCCAATTATTATTATAAAAATTAAATGGAAAAAGAATTATAAATAGATAATCGGCTAAATAAAAAAACAATAAATAAAAAAATGATTTTTTTTTCTTATTTACGTCGGCGAGAACTTCGAATCACTTTTTTTCTCCAAGTATTTGAGGGATATCAATATTTCAGTGAGAAGAAATTTTTTTTTTATCGTTATTTTACATCGCTTCGACCCGTTTAGGGTATACTGCGATGATGATCAAAGACTAAATGGTTAGATCGCACCATTCTACCCGGCCGGGATTTGAACTCGGAACCTTTCGCATGTGAGGCAACGAACTTACCCACTGCGCCAAGCCACCGGGCGTGAAAAGAAATTGAAAAAGTGCAAAAAAAGTGGGAAGCAATAAAAAAAATTAATTTTTCAATGTTCCCGGAAAGTTCTAAAATTAATATATTTTTTCGAATAATGGAAGAATACCCGTAAATTCGATTTCTATCCTCGTCTTTTGATAGAATGAATAAAATAAATGACAGAAATTGTGAATTGTAGACTAAAAATTTTATCGGATTATTATTATGTAATGTAATGTAATGGCATGTTTCAATACAAACGCCGTATTTCCTCGACAAAATGACCTGTAGTCCATAATCCAGGCCTCCATTTTTTGACACATTTAATGATTTGTATTGAGACCTTGTCTACTGAAATTGTAATCATTCACTCACATTCTAAGTATCCGATATGCATGCTGAATTTCATTACATTGAAATGTATCGACCCAATGATACATTGTCAAATCTGAATTCCCCATTATATAATGTGGACATGTAAATGTTCAATTCGTTGTGTGGAATTCAACAAGTAGAATTTAAGCATGTGGACTTCAGAAAAAGCAAGTGGAGAATGGCATTTTCTGCCTAAATGAATATGGGGTATTCCATGTGAACTCACTCAGGTCATAACCCTCACCATCGCCAATCATATTGCCGATTTTTCCTGTGGTTGTATATGGAAAAATATGATTTCTCAAATTTTTTCAGATTTTTTGAGGCACCCTGTGGACAGCTATGTTTTTTTGCAAGTTTTATCTTCAAATGCCTATAACTTCTGTAAAAATCAACCGATTTGATTTTTTTTTTTACAAAATGTGCGTCTTTGAACACACTTTCGATATAAAAATATGCCAATTTTTTTCAATTCATTCTTCCATCGATTTCCTCAGAAAAACCTCAAAAAACTTCAAAAAACGAGTCGTTTTCAAAGTTGGACCCTTTTTATATTTTTCAAAAAATTTCAGTGAATATATTGGACCAAAACAAAATTTTTCACCAAAGGCCAAAGTGGGCTTCCCATTTCGTGGCCGTCATTTCCAATTTAAATATATGAATCGGGGATGAAAAATTTCAAAAATTTCAAAATTCTTTTCGCATTTGAACGCAGAAGCATTATTTGAATTTACCGCCTGAAGAATCACTGCATTATATTCGAATCTGGAACAATTTGATGACTTTTTGAAAATTCGTTAACAATAAATCTTTCCGAGTGGTGTGTTCTAATAGAGATCCCACTTTGGCCTTTGGTGAAAAATTTTATTTTGGTCCAATACCCTCACGGGAATTTTTTGAAAAATATAAAAAGGGTCCAACTTTGAAAACGACCCGTTTTTTGAAGTTTTTCGTGGTTTTTCTGAGGAAATCGATGGAAGAACGAATTGAAAAAAATTGGCATATTTTTATATCGAAAGTGTGTTCGAAGACGCACATTTTGTAAAAAAAAAACTCAAATCGGTCGATTTTTACGAAAGTTACACGCATTTGAAGATAAAACTTGCAAAAAAACATGGCTGCCCACAGGATGCCTCAAAAAATCTGAAAAAATTTGAGAAGTCATATTTTTCCATATACAACCACAGGAAAAATCGGCAATATGATTGGCGATGGTGAGGGTTTCGACCTGGGTGAGTTCACATGGAATACCCCATATAGTAATTGTTACTAATAAATTCACAATTTGCTTTCGAATGGTTTTTTTTCAATTTTTATTTTACTATTTTCTTCGTCTATTTGGTTGTGTCAAATAATTCTGCATTTAGACCCTTTCAAGACTCGAATTTTTCAGTCCAGGTTTAATCAAAGTTCAATTAAGGATATCCAAGTACTTTGGGTATTTTTTCTCCAGTAAAATGGTTTTTGCTTCCGAATAGAAGCATTGTAATGCTTCAAATTTAAGTTTTGGATTATTTGTATTATATCCGCCAGTTATGTTTTTGGGTCGATATAATACAACATTTATGATTTGGATGCTCTTTTGACCGAGTTCGAAGATGACAGCCATATCAAAAATCAGGCCCGGTCGCGCGCCCCCTCTTTGGGGTATCACCGGTAGGGGTTGGTGGAATTGGGTGTGACCCAAATTACGGGTCGAACCAATAACTTCCCGACCATTTGTTTTTTCTTTCATTACTTTTTGTTATTATGTATTTATTCAATCTTTTTCTCACATTTTTCCGGGGAAATACCCATAAAAGGAAAGTTTCTTCGTAGATTTAATAAACACTGGGGTCATGCCACAGTGAATGCAGCGCACGCTATACGCAACGCTAGTCATTGTCAGAAATATTCAGAAAACAGTTGGATAATTATTTCATGCGTTGCACGCGTTTAGCGTTACATCCATTGTGGCATTACCCTTAGGGTGATTTCGCAAAGAACGCATTTGTAATTTAAGTTAACTCAAACTTCAATCAAGTTATTTGACCCACTTCAAAATTCTCTCAACTCCGAAGCTGATCCACTTCAAAAATTTGCAACTTCAAAGTTAACCCACTCTTGTGATAACAGGAAAATTTTAATAACAAATTCAATTAAATATTAAATGAGTTATCTTTTAATTTCTTATTATCGGGATAAAATAATATTTTTGTTTAGCAGATTCTTACCTTTTAAGCGCTAGGCGCATCTGCATCCATCGTTTGAATTTTTGATGTTTAGAAATTTGAGGAACAATAATGATAAAGTCAGGGTTTGAAATAAGAAAAAAAGAATTTGAATAAAACTTAATTTTGATATTTATTGTTTGAAGAGATTTTAATTGAACATAAAAAAGGAGCCAAAAGAGAGAGAGAATTCGAGCGAAGTAAATTGATTGGTATTGATATAAAGATTTTGATTTCATTTGTGATAATTTTGATAAAAGTTGAAAAGACCAAAATATATAGATTGGTTTGAGAATTTCGTACGAACCAATACTTAGAAATTATCCAAAATAGTTTTTTAGTTGTTCCAATTGTCTTCTGTTTTTCACTTCATGTCACTTAATTTTATATCTAAGTTTATATATGTTATTTCACTTTATGGTTTGAATTGTGATTGAATTTCAATTGTGTCCTTGTACTTTTTTATTTTCATTTTTGTAAGTTGTGTCCTTGCACTTATTGTCGCGAAAACGTAGTGAACAATTCGCAGTTCACCGACCGTTTCGCACCAGAGTCAACTTCTACGAAGTTGGGCGTATTTGAGGTTTTCTGGATAACTCGGGTTATCCCACGGAACGTCGGGAAGGACTGATAACTTATTCCGAAGTTACGATCGCTAGGGTAGAGCCCGAGGAGTTCGATCTAATGGACGTGCCGATTTGGCATCTAAGACGTGACTGAATATAATTTCGAAAAGAATGAATCGAGAGCCCGAAAATGACAGTGCAGTTGCGCTGCATTTGCAATTTTGACTATTGAAGGCCGCGCGTGGCGTGCTAGCCCGGTAAATTGAGCTGCATCGACAGCAACTCAATGTCCGGTGGGCAACGAATAAGTCGAATTTAGTGAGGAATAAAATTACAAACGAAATTAAATTTTTTTTGAATAAATTCAAAACACGCCACTCTACAATTTTCCAAGTTTCCCTTTTTTTTTATTGCAAAATTCGAAAGTTTTATTTAAAAAACTCAACAATCACTGAGGAGATTTCGCTCAAAATCCAATGAGAATTAAGTTATGTGGAGATGCATCGTTTACACAAAATTAATTCAAATCCCATCCATTGGGTTTTTTCCATTTACTATTTTCACTCATCTCTGCATAACGTCTAAAAAATTGTTTTTGGGAATTGTTGGAGATTATAATGGTACATAAAAAAACGCAATGAACGTTCGTTTAATAAAAAAAAAAACGCAATTTGTTAGACGTCATGCAGAACCGCGTGAAATTGAAAAAATTAATTATTTCATGATCTATTCCACGTAAGGCAAAAAGCATACGTGATTTCATTCTTTCAAGTCAGACGAACATTTTAAAGAAAAGAAAACCTGGATCGGATGAAAACTGTTCGCAAGGAGCACTTTTCACGTAAAAACCTGCAAAATTACGATTTATGTTCAAATACGGGGCAAAATGGGTTGGGTCCGTCATTTTTCCAACTCTTTCATAACCCCCATCATGTATCAAAAGTTGTTCGATGGATCCCCTCACTAATCGCGGACTTCAAAGTTTTACCGGGGTCCCCCCTTAATACTTGTTATTGACAATTGAAAATTTGGGTCATCGCTCATTTTTTTCTTACTCTAAATGGGGTAATTTACCCAGATTCCGGAAAAAAACATCATTCGCACGGTAATCGACTGGCAAAAAAAAGTCGATAAATTTTTATTTTCTTTCAGTTATATATATACTAACAAACCGCCGAAACGTTTCAACTCAAAATTTAATCAGGTCTAAGTCTCATTGAGGCGCATCGATGGGCACAGAGAAAATTTGATTCTCATATCTTTTATCCAAGTGCAATCGTAGCACAAAAATTCGATGATGAGTTTTTTTTAAAGTTTTATTTAAATAATTAACGATTCGCTGAGACGATTTTGTTCATAATTTAATCAGGTCTAAGTCCTATCGAGGCGCATCGATGGGCATAAAGTAAATTGGATTCTCATCGTTTATATAAGAGAAATCGTAGCACAAAATTTGTTCACAGACATACATACATACAACGTCATAGAAAGATTCTAGGGGTCATGAAACGTGGAGATATCGTGAAATTTCCACTTTCGATTTTTGGGGTCATTACAATAACTTCCCTATAGATCGGGAAGTTAATAATCGTTATTTTGATTTATTTCAAAATTTGAAAAAATTTTGTATTTTTGGAAAAACTGAATGCCGTACATCTTTGAACATCATTTAAATGAATTCAATCATTGCTATGTTGCTTTATTGGTTGATTTCATTTTTATCATGATTGTTGACAATTTAGAAGTTTTCATGAATTTCCCTAAAAGTGACCTTTCTGATGGTTTTTTCAAATGTGATGTTTCAAATTCATTCAAGTATGTGTAAATAAAATTTTTCTGTTAACATTTTATCGAAGGGCTGAGGGGAGAGATAAAACCGCAAAGAAGGCAATCGGTTGTATAAAAAAAAGAGATAATAAGAATAATGATAATGATAAAATTCAACTAAGTTGAAAATATGACAAAATTAGTTAAAGTGAAATCTTATTCGATTTAATAAGATGAAAGAAACAGCTCCAAAAATGTTTCTGAAAGCATCGAGCATATATTTTAAATATTTCGAGGATAATTTTTCTGCCTATTCTGCATGAATGACGGAAATCTCTATATTAAACAAAACGAAATTAACTGTGTACGAGTCGAATTTCAAAAAACTAATTCGAAATTGTTATTGTACACATTTTTTCAAAAATTTTCAAAAAAAAAAACCTCTAGCTCAAAAATTGGAGGCCCTGGAGTATTTTTAACATTTGAACCGTCTGGAGGGCAAACGAACAATAAACATTTTTTTTTGCACTAATTACTCGTTTTTAGACATATATAATCGATCTTCAATGTATGAGAAATTTCACTTCAATAGCCTGACTTTTAAGACTCATAGTAGACTCGCCTTAAACTGCATATACTTGAATTTTACGTTGAATTACGCGCAATGAATTGAACATTCATAAACGAGAAATCTACTATTACTTTTTTTTTGATTGCAGAATCAGTAATTGGTGCAGTACATTACAATTTATTGGAATTCAATATGCCTATCATGTAATTGCAATGTGGAGATTACAATTTCCGCAGACCAGGTCTTAGGCCCGGTTGCACCGAGCCCTGTTAGCTATTTTTTACCCCAGGATAAATTTATCCATGTGTAATCCTTATGGACTAACAGACCGTTATCGGGCGGTTTAGTTAACAGACGATGGTGCAACCGGGCCTTAATGCCAAACATTTAATGTATCAAGAAATGGAGAGACTCCATTGTGTGATAATAAGTAATTTAGTCGAGAAAATGCTGTCGGTGATAAAATATACCAAGTGATAAGTTAAGAAGTCGAACATAGAATCTATATTGGAGCGATTATCTGCGAAATGAGTAATTTCATCGCAAAATCTCATTACTTCTCTTTTTAGTTGTAAACTATAATAATAATAAATCATGAATCACGAATCGTATAATTTCTCTTATACGATTCCAGTTGATTTAGCTCCTACCCGAATGTAAGAGCAATATTTCAGAATAGAAGATTGGCCCATTTTTTGTTAATACTTTTTTTGTGGGCCTATTGTACTCTACACAAGTCTTTAAGGGGAAACGGAACCGCTGTGTCTATATGATCTTTTAGAATTGGATTTTCTCCTACAATTATTATTTTTTATTTATGAAACTACTTCATGTACTCAACAATGCAATGATCCAGTCGATAAAGTAATTTCATAGATATAAAGTAATAATTGTAGCAGAAATCACAATTCTAAAAATTCATATAGACACAGGGGTTCCGTTTCCCCTTAAGAGAATTTTGCCATCCCTTACACTGAGAGAAAAACGGCAGAGTTCTCAAACAAGTCTTGCTTCTGCCAAGAAAGTAGTTTTTTGAAAACTATTAAAAGAGGATTTTTTGTGCTAAACATGCAGAGAGTGCGCCGAGATGAAAAATTTTTGTCGCAAAAATAGATTTAGTAGTTCAAAAAAAAATTGCATTCTCTGTATACGCAAGAAATGTCATTTCCAGCACTACTCCTTCGTTATTCGATACTCCCATACATATTTTTCTCCTGAAAAATGTTTGTTTTATGCGAAACAGGGGATAGTAGTTTTCCATTTCGGCTATCTAATAATCACAGACAAGAAATGAACCCTTAAATGAAACAATAATAATGATATGATAGCAATCTTCCAACTTGGGGACAAAATATTTCTTGATAAATTTTCCTCTATATGAGATATTTTCATCCTGAAAAGGCACCGTCTCGTATGAATTATCCGCCACTTGAGCCAAATATTTCGTTGTTGTTGAAATCAGAACAATTATTCATGTTTGTGACTTTCAAATTTGAACTAAACAAATTTCTTCTTGGCAATTATCAGCTAGCAATTTTGTTGGCCCAAACAAGGCTTGTTTGAGAACGTATTTGTCTTTCACTCAGTGTAGACACGAAAGAATTTAATGGAAAAACCTATCGAATTCATTAGAAAATTCTATTGAATTTCTATTGAACTGTTCAATAGAAAATATTCAGTAAAAAAAGTCAATAGAATTCAATTTTTCTATACAACTTATTCTATTGAAATATTTTCTATAGAATTCCCTCGGCTCAAATTTTCTAAGTTTTTTCATTTGATTTTCTTGATGAGGAGAAAAGAAAAATGGAATGAAAAAAAATTGGAAATTGGAAAATTGGTCGTAAGGGTATATAGCTTTTGATTGATCTACATAGGGGGCTTCGAAATGAACATTTTGAAAAAAAAAAGTTAAATCGGCCCACTCGTTTTCGAGATATTTGCGAAACACGGCTGAAAAAGAAATCGCTTTTTCTCGAAAACTAGTCAACCGATCGAGCTGTTCTTGATCACAGGGTTAGTCCTTAATACGACCTATTATCTGTGAAAATTTCAATTTTTTTTGAATTTTTTTAGTCAATTTATTGTTCGATTTTCTAAAAGTTGATTCTGCAAAAGTGCCAAATTGGGGGTGACACATACAGACATGGTCCTCAAACTTCGTATTTTTCCATTTCAGACCATTCTACATCATTTCCAATGAAAATTAAGAAATGCGAAAATTGACCGATTACAATGCTTTTATTCGAAAGCAAAA
>NW_021680423.1:1498004-1544768 GCF_001412515.2 Diachasma alloeum
CCCATCAACAATACCAATCATTGTTACCATTAGCCATATAATCGTACAAAATTTCAAGTTTCTATCGCAATTATTTTTTGAGTTATCGTGGTAACGAGCGATTTCATGAAAAAAATGAAAAAATGAAAAAAAACTCTGTTTCCGGTGTTGGGTCGATCAAGTTTTGATGTAATCAGATAGATATCATGGTTATACATATTCTGGGAAAAAATTATTGAAATCGATCGAGTCGTTTAGCAGATATTCACAAAAAACGATTTTTGAGAAAACGCCATATCTCAGGAACCATCCAACCGATCAAGCTGAAATTTTGCACAAATTTGTATGTCATCAAAACCTATCATGAGCCAGAATTTCAGCCCTTTCGCGGGAATAGTCTTGGAGTTATTAACATGTTTCTGGACGAACACACACACATACATACACACGCACACACATACATACGGACATCGGCTAAAAATATCAAATGTCGGCGTTTCAGACCACCCTGAGTCATATTCATGCAAAATTGGAGAATCGAAAAAAAAGTGATTACAATGCTTCCATTCGGAAGCAAAAATTGGAAAATTTGAGTCGAGCAAATTCTATAGAAAATATATGAAAAGAATAAGTTATATAGAAAAATCAAATTCTGTTGACTTTTTCTGTTGAATGTTTTCTATTGAACATGTCAGTAGAATCAGCCAAAAACTAATAAAAAGTTTAATAGAAATTCAATAGAATTTTCGAACGAATTCGATAGGTTTTTTTATAAAAATTTTTCGTGCGTGGATTCAGGGGTATCCGGCAAAAATAGGTGATTTTAAAAAATCAACAAAAATCACTCCTTAGCGAGATAATTCAGCACTTACCAAGGAAGGTTTGAAATACGTGAACACTTTTTTACAAAGTACGTTAGTGAATAATTCCGAGCAATCATTATATTGACTAGAATGTTGCTGTTACGTGGATAGATGCGTATACAGAAAGGAATTTATAATGAATATAACGAAAAACCTTGATCTCATCTAGGTGCGAAAATGATGAGTTATACATCCCGTAAATCACACCTCCACCGCTTGCTATCACATGTCGCTCAAGATTAACGACTAGTCTCCGGGCATTCTAACGCAGTGGCAGTCCCAAGTGATAACACACTCACTACAACCATATTCGCGTCATTTTCGTCGAAACGTTCAATGTATCGTGAAAATTTTTTATTTTAAATCTGATAACACAGAATAATCCCGCAACGAAACCTTGACACGATTGTAGTAACGAATGTTTTGTTGAATCCATGGAGAAGTGATAATGAGTATGATCAATTCTTTTTCTCATCGTTAGATGTATCCATTCTGATTACTAATTGGTACTACTGAGACTCACATTTGTGCTCCATTTCAGCTCGATCGGTTGAGCGGTCCCTGAGATGTAGCGATTCTTCGAAAATCGTTTTTTGCCAATATCTCCTGAACCATTCGACCGATTCGATTTTTTTTTCTCAAAATACTCGTCATGATGACACCTATTTAATTGGATTGTCAAAAGACCATTCCACCGTGAGCAATATAGTTTTATTCTCGTTTTTCCATTTTTTCACTGAAATTGCTAGTTCGCATGATAACTTAAAAAATAATCGAGAGAGAAACTTGAAACTTGGTATGATTCTAGGTCTTATGGTAACAAAGTTTGAGATTCTGGATGAATGAAATCGGACCAGTAGTTTCGGAGATATTCAACTTTGTATCTGAAACTCTTTTGCTTAATATCTCAAAAACTATTGGTCCGATTATAATTTTTTTCTTTTCAAAATGTGCGTTTTGATGTCATCTGTCTAGATCCAACAAAAATGGGTACCACCTCATTGAAATTTTTCGGGATATCGTCGTTTTTGTATTTTTGGTTGGAATTCACTTTTGTGCACTATGACATGGGTAAAAGTCAGGGAAACCTTTTGCAAGTTTGGCTTCTAGTTAGAATTGTCAAGGAACATTCCTATATCAAATTTTAGGTCGATATATTTGATAGTTTTTGAGATGGAACAATTCACTCAAAATTCTTGAGGAAAAAAAATTCAATTTTTGTCACGAAGTATGAGTGGGATTGGCCTTAATATTTTCAAAAAATGGTGATCCTTATACCTTCATTTTTTGAAAACATACATTGAGATCCATTCGGAAGCGTACTATCAATGAAATTGGTAGAAATGAAGATAGGAGAAAAAAAAAACGTGGAGAGTAGCAGTCATATGTAATCTCTCAAATGGCTTCTGTCATGCTGCTTGTTTTTAATAGTGATGGGGACGAATTTCGTTAAAGAATACAGCGAAATTTCAATAAAGTAATGAAACAACTGATAGATAGGGATTGTAAGTGTTCGACCGTCTCTCACATTTTGATTATTAGTCCGTATCGCGACTGATGCTCACACCGATCCGAGTTAAAACTTTTGTCGCATCGCTGACGCGGTCCATTGTGTCACTTACATGATTCACACATGTACAACTTCACATGTACGAGCTATTTTGAAGGCTAACCCATGAAGAGTAGGAAATCCTACAAATCAAGATGAATGAAAACTCCACCACTGGCATTCTCTCTTATGATTTAGAAAATGTTATGCGCCGAGCGGATCAAAACGAGTTTATAAAATGTTTTCAATTTCCCATCCCGTACGTTTCTGTCAATATTCTTATCAATGCGTAAATTAAATTTAGTGAATGTCGCAGTGAAATATTTGAAATATATGAGATCTTTATATGGCGGGTTCTTTCTTGAAAATTTCGCTCCCGAATGATTAATCGCAGCAAATAATTATTAATGCACAAAATTTCGAGGATGCTTACGTCAATCCTGAAGGTGAGATAGTTAAATATCGTTGAAGTGATAAATTTTGATCCTCCAATTTGTCTCCCTTGTGATATTGATCGTGGCGGTGTAATTTCGTACCGAATTGGCGACTATTCTGGAGAAAATCGAATTGGCTGCAATTGTAGGATTTTTTTCACTAGTTTAATATAAATTCAGAAGTGAAAAAAAGGCGTTGAGTTTTCGTCGGCTTTTTGATAACAGAGGTTTATCCATTTTCGATTAGATATCCTTTTATTTATTCCAAATGTGATTTATCGGTCAAAGTTATATTGATGATGATGGGCACAACGATCTGGAGTTGACTAATTTTGTCAACAAATAGGTAGAGTTTACCAGCTGTTTCTCGGCACCTGCGCGGTTTCAGCGTTTATGACTATCTATATACATAGTTCAGTGTGGAAGTAATAGAGCGGGTCAGAACAGAGCAAATCAATGTTTCACATCACTGTGATTAAATGCGAAATTATTTCGATAAGATTTGAAAAAAAAAATCAATTGACCTTTTTCGTAGATTATGAAACTCCCTGTGGAAGAGATTTTCTGACGATAGAAATTAAATCCAGTGGCAAAGAAGTAGAACGTTTCAAGTAAAAAAATGCAGCTTTTTTGGGAAAACTCAAAAATTATGAAATTGTGAAATTTAAAAGTCTTCACTGGGCCTTGGGACCGATAGGGAACTTGCATGAAGTTTTTTTCAATTTTCTAATCTCACGTTTGAGAACTGAATAATGTATTTTTCATATGCAAACGTTTGAAATATTGCTCATTAATTAATAATTAATTGTTAAAAGTAAAATATTTCAAATGCTTTGAGATCGCTAATGACGTCACAAAGACGGTCGAACGCTTGACCAATCACAGAATGGCTCGAGCCGACCTAACCCAATCTTGAGGTGCGCCTCAGCCAATGGAGGACGACACTCTCCACTCTCTTCTTTTTCGACCAATGAAGCGTTACCTGACCGTCTTCGCGACGTCATGACCGGAAAATTGGCCTCGAAAACGACTGATTTTCAATTAATTATCGTAAGACATTTAGATAATATTTCTCCGTAATTTTCGTCGTTTAGCTATCCATATGTTACGAGGAATGTGTCAATAGGGAAATTAGAAAGAATTGAGCTTCATGCAAGTTCCCTATTGAACAGTTTGTAATATATGACGAAATATGGGAATAACTATGGAAAATCGCGGACCTGGTAGATTTTGCACCGTATTACCACGGAAAACTTCATTTTTTTCGGTTTTTGCCTTCAAATTCTCCTTGCGCCATAATTTTCATACGATTTTAGCTTTTTTCTTTTCAAAATGTTCGTTACACTTCAAAGAATAAAGTTGAGTATCCGTTTTACTTTATTCGCAATAGATCATGAATAAACGAATTTGGAATTTCATAAATTTTTCGCGTCTCTGGAGTGGACTAAAAATTCATTGTATTTAGTAATTGAACATTGTAATCATGCGTAATCTAATTTTTATGAACAAAAAAATGGCAGATTAAAGCAAAAAGACGGGTTTTTAAGGCCGGGGTGGATTATCTTCCGAACGTTATTTCGATTGTTTTTTCATCTCCATAATGTAAAATATCTCATAATTTCCATTGGATTTGATCACGCAGGAGTCCCTAAAAATTATGATTCTACAATCAAAAAAAGTAGAAAAAAAAACTGAACATTGTCAAAGAACGTTTTTAATAAAGATTACAAAATAAGTCCGATAGGGAGGAAATAGTGAATGGATAATTTATCATAGTAACTAACGACCTAACAGCCAGTAGATACATCAAATTATTAATTTACAATTTCCTCCCTATTGGGCTTATTTCCCAATATTATTGAAAAACCGTCTTGGAAAATGTTCAGTTTTTGTTCAACATTTTTTTGATTGTACAATCATAATTTTTGGAGACTCTAGGGCTATGTAAAACTGAATGGTAATTGAAGAACATTTCAGATTATCAAAATAAAAAAAGCAACCAAGATCACGTCTGCAAGATAATCCACCAGGGCCTTAAAAGAAAATTTATGAAATTCAAAATGCATTTGTTTATGATCTATTGCGAATAAAGTAAAACGGATACTTGACTTTATTCTTTGGAGTGTAATGAACATTAAGAAAAAAAAACTATAATCTCCAGTTGTTTCCATATTCCGACATATACCATAAACCCAGTGAAGAATTTTAAATTTCATCGACGTATCACCTTAAACCGTTTCACCCATTAGCCTCTGAATTTTATTTGCAAGGTTCTATGTGGAGGTATTGCGTGACTTCAAGGTCGATTGAAGATGGAAACAATATGATAATTTTCTTGGTCAATAAAAAATAGGATTTATTAACAGTAATAAAATATTTAAAATATCACTCTGTTTTCTCTTTTTAGTCATTTTTTCCGCTTGTTGAGTAGTATTTAAAACTCCCAGGATTCAAGCCATTTTAATGCATGAAGTGGACTCTCTGGATCTGAGGCAGACGGACCGTCCATTCCATAAGCCAACGGTGCAAATAGGTAAAAACTGCAAGCATGAAAGAAATTCTATATGGAATGTCCGTTCAGTAGACGATTATCGACGAAGCGAGAAATTTTGAGTGAAAATTTCGAGGGAAACCAACTCTAATTTTCTATGGATAATCACTAATTATCTCATTAATTAATAATTCTTTGGGAAAATTTTGCAACACCATTTTTAAGATGCACAATTTTTCACAGAAACCTTTCAGGGATGTTGCTTTTCAAGTTGGATTATCCCTCCACCCTCAGGTCCTTAGATATTTCCTTCGATATTCCCAAATAATTGATCTCAACATTCTTAAATAATAATAAACTACATAAAGTCAGCCGGTTTCAGCATACAACCACGACACCTAATAAATTATTGTCAAAATTGTGGCTGGGTAACCACTAATGAATGTAAGCCGCTTTGAATCATCTTATAATTATTATGGATGCTCACGTAGATACAGGGTACGCCCCATTCGGCATCTCCCTCCATAAGGCAAAACTTAATTTTCATTAGTTTAAGGTATTGAATTAAATTCAAAACAGTGGTAAGGCGTAAATCCAGGGTTCGCGACATGGACACAGCTGGTATGAACCCCAGAAAGGCCCACAATATGAAAATTCAAGAATAATATGTGAATTTAAACAAGTGGCAAATTGCGCTTGTATTGTATGCGATATAGTTATTTTTGATAATAAATTATCAATATGCGAATTGTTATTTTGCACATCATTTCCTTCTATCATGTATAATTCAGTGTTTATTTTATTTTAATAAATTGAAGAAGATTTCCTTTTCCTTAATTTTGTCAAATTTTCAACTCAATTGAATGTTATCAGCATCATTATTATTATTATCCCTTTTCTTCTATACAACCGATTGTCTTTTTTACAGTTCTATCTCTCCCCTCAGCCCTTCGATAAAATGTTGATAGAAAAATTTTATTCACATATACTTGTATAAATTTGAAACATCACATTTGAAGAAACCATCAGAAAGCTCACTGTCAGGGAAATTCATGAAAAATTCGAAATTTTCAACAATCATCATAAAAATCAAATAAACCGATATAGCTGTCGTAATCATCTTTCAACTCCGACTTAATGGCATTAATGCAAACATTTTAAGCTATGATTGAATTCATTTGAAGCATGATATTCAAAAATATCTTCGGAATTTTAATTTTCGAAAAATACAAAATTTTTGAAAATTTTAAAATAAATCAAAATATTATTTACTGCTATTGCCTTCATCTTCGAACTCGGTCAAAAGGACATCCAAAAAAATTTCTTAAACCATCAGTCAATCAATTCAAAACATTTTTTTAGATATCGTGGGACAACCAATTTTCGAAAAAATTCAAAAAATTAAAAAAAACAATCCATGAATTAAATTTTAATTAATGGCGTCCAATGGGGCTCAATAATACCTGTATTTGAAAAAAAAATCAATTCCATCCATTCATTAGCAAACAATTGAAGAAAAACGTTAGCACACACGTACGTACGGGCACAGTCTAAACATTGCATGTTTGAACTTTTTGGATCATAATGGGTCGATATAACATAAAAAAATATAACATAAAAAAACATGCAAAAGTTGATAAAGAAAAGTTGATGAAAAAAATAGTCGATAACAAAATTTTGGTTGCTCGAATTGCGTAAAACAGTCATTTTTGGACTGTTTCATTTTGCCCCACTGTCCTCTACGAAAATAAAATAAAAGGGAATTATAATATTTGTGGCCGCTGTTGCATACTGAAACCAGTCGGCCTAACTATTCAAATTACTCGAAAGAATATTACCTGTAGACGGTGAACGACAGAACGCTGCCCAGCACCACATGATAAACGACATTCGCCACTCTCCCCGGAAACACAAAAAATAGACTATCAAGGATGAAATTCAAGGTGATCCCAGTGAGCATAGAATTATATAGCAACGCAGGAAAGTAGTGATGGAAGTACAGAACACGTCCCATCGCCCAGAATGGCAGATAATGCAGCATCCACCCGATGAACAGCCACATCCCAGCAGTCGTAAGTTTCTCTTTCTCTTCAGAAACATTCTCCACCTCCTCGCACCCCCTCTGCTCTCTCACAGAGGTCCAAACATAGATGACAATAAACAAAAAAAGGAAAACAATATTCCCCCACCAAATGACAGGATTACCAAGTAGATAAATTCTATGATCACTGCCAGAAAAAAACTGTCCTCTGTAATTGATCGGCCACTGCCAGGGCCTGGAGGTCACCTCTCCCTCTTTAACTTTAAGATCCGAGTTCCCTTGGAGCATAACAGCATGTGACTCCAAGAATCTTGCTAGAAATCCTGGGGCATACACTTGAAAACTGACGTTTGGTAATTTCGAGTATCTGTTGTCCTCAATATTCCATAGAGCATTCTTGTCTCTCATGTTGGGATTGCAAGAGACTTCCTGCTGGCTGTATCCCCACTTGGGCAGAGTCTTGCCACTACAGGTCAATACACAGTGATGAAGGTAATGCACGAACTTCAATTTACTTGTGACTGTTTGAACCACGTCTCCTTCCTTTCCGTTTTCAATGACAACCTTCCAGACGTCGTTGGCGTCTCCAACTCCGTTCTCTCCGTATCCTGTCACTTGGTAATGTTTTTTGGAGATCGGAGCAGTTTCTTTGTGGGAGTGAAGGTTTCTGGAGGTGATGGTGTGCTCGAGACGGATGAGATCCCCATGTTTGACGAGTTCTGGCTCTGGGGGTATTTCTTCGGTGTCAAATTTTTTTACGAGCCAGAAATTGTTGTCGTCCTTGTGAGAATAAGTGGTGATCTGCTGCTGACGGGCACCGGCTCCCTCGGGGTAGAGGTGCCAGTGAGAGTGGAGGTAGCCTCCTCCTGTACGGTGATTTTTCAGGGTGATGGTGGCTCCGTAGGAGAGCTCACGAGGCATTGTTGCGTTGTGAAGCGAGTTTCCTTGGAGAAGGGACTGGAATTCTGAAGAGTAAAAACCATCGCCACTGCCACTGGAAATATGTTCGGGATTATTATAACCCAATAGGGAACTTGCATGAATTTTTTTCAATTTCATAATCTCAAGTTTGAGATCGGAATAATTCATTTTTCAGTCACAAACGTGTAAAATATTGCTCATTAATGCATAATTAATTATTAAAAGTTGAAGATTTCAAACGTTTTGAGATCGCTCACGTCACACAGCGGTCGAGCGCTTGACCAATCACAGAATGGCTCTAGCCGACCTAACTCAATCTTGAAGTGCGCCTCGGCCAATGGAGGACGACAACTCCCCACTCTCTTCTCTTTCGACCAAACGGTACCGTCTTTATGACGTGTTGATCAAAAAATTGGCCTCGAAAACGACTGATTTTCAATTAATTATCATGAGACAATGTAGGCAATATTTCTCCATAATTTTCGCCGTTTAGCTTTTCATCTTACGAGGAATGTGTGAATAGGGGAATTAAAAAGGATTGAGTTTCGTGCAAGTTCCCTATTATGAAATTGTTGTAATGTTAACGAACGGGAAATTAGTTGACAAGAAAGGGGCTTGCTGATTATTCAGCGGATATTTTCGGAACCAGTGAAGAAAAACGTCAAAATTTTTTTTAGGAAAAATTTTTTTCTAATGAATTTATCTAGTTTTGAGTGTGTTTACAATAATCATTTGGATTATTTCCCACTCCAAATAACATCTTAAACGGGTCTCGGAATTGTTATCCACGACAAAAAAGACTTTTTCAATATTTTAAAGAATTTTTTCATCACATTTTTACGATGAACTGATTGGTGTAACTAATCACTTACACCAATCGTCTCAATGGAAAATTGTAAAATTCCTATGTTTTCAATTCCCGATAAAAGTGACAGCTGATAGCCAGTACAATTATCAATCCAGGAGATTGGCGTAAGTGATTAGTAATTCATCGTAAAAGTGTGATCAAAAAATTCTTAAAAATGTTTCAAATTTTTTCAAAGAGCCTTTTTTTGTACAATCGGCTTATTGCGGTGTGCCAAAGGATTTATTATGTCGTTTTTCCTCCCCCTGGTGGCGATTGACAGACCACCATTTGTCACGATAATTACACATTATTCCTGTCTCCTCTATTGAAACAATTCCTCAATATTAATAAAAAACGCTCTTTCAAAATGTTCAGAATTGTTTTTACTTTCTTAGCAATCTATATTCAGAATTTTTGGGTGTCCCTGAGTGACGGGGCATCGAGTTGAAATGTCGAGATAAAAATCGAACGAAAAAAATCAATTTAGATAACGTTCAACAGATAATAGACCAGGGCCTTATAGTACATTAGAGTACAAGGGCACAAATTTCGTTTTCGTCATTCAGGCCCGTTAGGTAGCGCCTACTATAGCTGTCTTGAGGGAAGCTAAATGGCGTTTAACAGACCAGGTCTGTTAAACGAAGCACAGGTATGGTTAACTCGAGTTAGCAGCCCTTGGACAATAAAAACATACAGTTTCTAGATGGGCAACCCACAAAACCTTCGTAGGAATACAACATGAAGTGTGCGGTTATCGCTGTCACTTGCTTGAAAACTCGGCGGATCGTTCACCACTAATACGATGCGCCACCGTCATTGCCGATGACATCAGGAGTTGTTATTCCGTTGCTAGGGAGTCAGTCGTAACTTGAGGGTTATATTGTCAAAATATTAGTTTAATAAAGAGATTATATTCACTTTCTCGTTATATATCTATTTTGAATAGATTATATATATATTTCTATTAAAATGTGATGAAAAATTTGAGTATGTTGTGAGAAGAAGAGGAACGATGAAAAAGAAAAGTTGTAAACTGTAGATGTTCACACGTTGATTTTCTCATGAGAATAAATTTAGAAAAATGATTAATCCTTCTTTTTATTCTTTCAATTTGTTGCAATTTCCATTTCAGGAGGAGGAAGATTTCCATTCTCATCTAGATGTTTTTTGAATGTTTTTGACAGACTCCGTGAATTACAACTTTTGCATTCGTTCTTTCGAATCTCAATTTAGGATTTTGCATCTCTTTTTCTTCAATATTTTCTCTTCACTTGTCATTTCGTTTTTCTACAGTGGGGGGGGCTTCGCCCCCCCCACCCCCCCCCCCCGGGGCCTGCGGCCCCTGGACCCCGCTTCTGCGCCCCCTCCCCTTCCCCTCCCCCTCACCTTCAACGGGCCTTCATGACAAAAAATAGTATGTGTCATACGGACCGTGACGTCGGTTTGCGATTCGTGTGAGTTAGCAGCACTCATCGCAAACCTCCGTCTACGGTCCTGATGACACAATATACTATTACCGAGTGCTCTATAATATTTTATGTCAAGTCGTGCAGAAGTCGAGTTTCGAGCAGGCTGCGCAAAGCGCAGCGTGCGATAAACTCGACTTATTGCACGGCGCGACATAAAGTAATTAAAGTAATTCTCAAAATCTAAAATTTTGTCAGATTATAAGTGTTAATGAAGACTAACTCTGTGCAAAATTTAGGATCCGTTTCGTTATCAAAATATTCGTTTCGATGCCTTCTATCTAAATCAATCAAAATATATACACCCGTTCATACAAAGTTTTCGGGATATTCCTGTTTTCGGGTTTTTTTTTCATAAAAAAACTTTGTAGTCACTCTAGCTTGTGTAAAAATCGAGATATCAACTTGAAATTTGAACAGAATCTTTCTCTCATGATAACAACGATTCGTAATGAAGATGGGTTCAATCGCATCAGTAGTTTCGGAAATATTCGACTTTTTGAGAAAACCTTTTATATGCAATATCTTCACAACTACGCAACCGATTTCACCTTTTTTTTCGAAATATTCGTTTCTATGCTTTCTATCTAAATCAATCAAAAAAAAAATATCTACCCGTTCATACAAAGTTTTCGAGAAATTCCCGTTGTTCTGCTGTTCCATAAAAAAACTTTGTAATCACGCTAGCTTGTGCAAAAATCGAGATATCAACTTATTTTTCATTCTCACCTTTTATTCAACACTGTCAGATGAATATAGAAGAACACCATGTACAGAATAATCGGTAGTACAATCAGACAAACAGCCCTGGCGATTAAATGTTTCCCAACGTTGATAACAGGTTTCGATAAGTCTCCAAGTTCCCTCCACAGTTCATAAATGGTGAAAAGACCAACGAGGAGAACCACAAAAAGTCCCACGAATTTTACGCTAATGGTGCAAGCGAGAGAGACTCCAGTGAAGATCAGCCAGCCCCACCAGGGCCTAGTGAACGCTCGATCCCTGTGAGCACCGACTCTCGCCATCCCCCAAGTCGCACACATCATGAAGCAGAGAAGAATTGGATCCAGGAGAATGTACCTATTTAATGTTAATAATCCAACGTCGAGAAGGATGAACATTGCTGAGAGTACAGATGCCCTTGTAGATTTTGTAAGGTCCCAGACAATCAAATAGGCAAGTGGTACTATTGTAGCACCCAAGAACGTGCAGAATATTCTCATACCGAGATACTTAGTATCCTCAAATTTATCTCCTGGCTTTTCAAATGGAAATCTGCCGTCGTAGCCTGTCAGATACCCTGATAGAGCTATAAGCATCTTGCCAAGGGGTGGATGTACGTCGAAGAAGAAAGTTCGATTTATGTACCAACTTCCCATCTTCCCAAAATGGGTTTCATCCCAGCTGAAATGAAATGTTATAACCCAAAATTATTTAATATTATCAAGTAATATTCCCAAAAGGCTAGAATCAATTAAACTTGTACATGCATTTATCAAAATATTTATTCCGTTGGTCAAACTAAAAAATCTCCAGGAAAATAGTGAAAATTCTGATAAATATTTACATTTACGATGATAGATCATTGAGCCCTCGAAAATGAGGATTTATACGTAAATTCGTCCGAAACGAAAAGTGTTCGAAACTCCTAGGGGAATTAACATTGTAAAAAAGTGTTCGAAAATCTAGTGACTCTCGAGATGAAAAGGTCTATTGCTGGACGGTTAAGGAAAATGCGACTTTCTTGGTAGGATCTAAAATAAAAGAATCACTTAAATGGGAATATGATGCCATCCATACCTTCAAGAATGTTTTAATTAGCAGAAAAAAAATGGTTTGAAGTGAAAATAACAAAACAAAGAATAATTATATTACGAAATAGTTGAATGCAGCCGAAACCCCTAATATCTGGACGACTGGGCCATATTTTGTTTATTTATTAAATGTTGATCAATAGAAAAAAATGATTGATCACATGATTATACACGAGTAATATTATTGAAAGGTGAAATAATCAATACAATTTTCATTTTATTTATGGCATATTCAATGCCAGTTGAAATCGTCCAGAAATTGACCTGTTTACCCTAACAAGATTAGAATCTAGAATACTAAATCATTATTGTATCCAAAAAAGACAACAGGCAAAGCCAAACTGACATGCACTATTCATCCGAACGTTTGTAAATAACTCACTGTAGGTTGATAAATTAATTTAAAAAAACTATTAAGTAATAATTTATTGACGTATAATGCAAGTGACCGGCATTGAAAAGTGACACGGTTAATTATTATATGAACCGAATTCACAAGTGCAGTTGACCACGACGGATTTTTTATCCAAGTTTATAATCATTTCCTAACAATTCCTACCTATCCTTTCAGAATAAATATGAATTAAATTTCAATAAAATAACACGTTTATCCTACCGATAAATAAACCGAATTCTACACTGAGAGGGAAGATAATTTCTTCTTAAATATTACATAATAATAATCGCATAAAATTTTTAGTCTCCAATTCTCAATTTCTGTCATTTATTCTATTTATTCTATCAGAAGACAATGATAGAAATCGAATTTATGGGTATTCTTCCATTATTCAGACAAAAATCAATTTTAAAACTTTCCGGGGACATTGAAAAATTGATTTTTTTAGATCTGTCCGTCCACTTTCTTCGCATTTTATGATTTTTTTCTCGCTTAAATATTTATATCCCTCTAATATTTGGAGAAAAAAAGTGATTCGAAATTTCCGCCGACATAAACGAAGAAAAAAAAAATTTTCTAGCCGATTATCCCTTTCTGATTCTTTTTTCATTTCTATTTCATAATAATAATTGGAATTCAACCATAGGAATGAGGAGTACGTACCAATATCTTTTTACCATATGAAGGGACAAATAGATTTTGAAAATTTTCGGGAATACATGGGAGAGATTTTTCTATTACCCGAATGAGATTTCGAATGACTTTTGTTTTGTGTTTGTTTTGATGATGAATAAAATTGAATTAAGCTAATTGTGAAGACGCAAATGGAAAGAAAATAAAATAAACTAAAATAGTATAAACTAATATAGTTTAAAAAAAAAAACGCTTTAAAAATATTTCGTCGTCATTGAAAACAGATCGATTATTCATATTTGAGCTTTAAAATTTAAATGAAACAATTTATTTTTTGGTAATTTTTAAATTGCGATTTCTTTGATCCAAACCAAACTTGTTTGACCTGTTAAAATCAATAGTGAAGTCAAGAACACGAGATAGATGTTACAAAATAGAGTAGTCGATTGGTTGACAAATACCTTCCATATTTATAGAAAAATACCTTTTCCAAAAAGCCTTTTCTGAAGGTCATTTTATGGACTCAGACAGGATCATTTGAAAGTTGGATCACTAAATCCATTTGCTTGAATAGATTTGCCATAATTTGGATTTCTTACCAAACATGTTCAGGCTCTGACACTTTGTAAAACCTTGTAGCAGCAGTGAGGACAAGAATTCCCATGAACTGTAGCCACCAATTACTGAAGAACAAAGCAACACAGTTGATTGAAATTTAATATTTTTTAATTTTTAATATTTAATTGATTAATTTTTCTTATTAACACTCACGTATTTGCATCGCTGGATTCCCCATTCGGCCGTTGAGTCACTTTAGATTGCTGAGTTTTTGGACTCATGATAACAATTAATGTCACAAGTCCATGAGAAAAAAACGGCAATACTTATCGGTTATCGTACTTAATTGATAAGCTTCCTAGACTTTTTGATACGGAAAATTACATTCCACTGGCCGCCTCTTTTTACCTCTTTCAGTCTGAAGCATGTTGAGAGAGATTCTAACGGGACCAACGGGACTTATCATTCTTTGATCCCGCAAGGTAAACGTGGATCTCACCTGAAGTACCGCTCTCAATCGGCTCTTCGTTGTATCGATGTTTTAAAAAACATCGATGTTGTGAATCGATTTTTCTGGCAAAAACATCGATTAGTTGAAAAATCGATGTTTTTCTTGTTACACAGGAAAAAAAAACACATTTTTAAAAATAATTTTTCTTTTTCTCGTTTTTATTGAAAAATATAGGGGAGGATGGGGTAAAATGGACACTTTGGACTTTTTTTAAATTACTCATAACTCAGAAACAAATTCATCAATTGAGCTCAGTTTAGGCTCATTACAAGGGGAAAGAAATGTTCTTTGCATTGCATTTCATCAACATTTCAAGCTGTTATTAATATTTGAGAAAAAGTCAAAAGTGTCCATTTTATCCCAACCTTCCCTATATTTAAAAAATACAACCCGAGGAACTTACATTTCAATGATAAGTAAGTACTTATTAGTACTTAGCAGTAAGTCAAGTTTTCAATCTCACAACAGGGTTGTTGATTAATTGAAAGAAATATTGACTATTTTCCCTGGCTGGCCGTTACCTGCCATAATTGTTAAAAATTTAAATTTGAAAAAAAAGAACTTTGTTATTTTGATCAGAAACATCATTGATATGACCTTAGCCAACAAGTGCTTGTTTATTAACAAAATAATTAATCAGGTCGTTTGTACTTGGTTTGTATATGATTGTTCCATACTTCAAATTGTTTGTTCTTTATTTAATTATTTATTAATAAATAAATAAAAAATGGTCCATGCATTTGGCCGACACACATAAAAAAATATTTTTTCCGATATTTTTGGGATTGTACGGATTAAAAATTGTTTGTTCTTTCATTATTTGTCTATTTTATTGTTTGTTCTTGATTCTTTTTGGGATATTTATTGAAATTACATTATCGGAATTTTGAATCGTAAACCATGGGTGAAATGCAAGATGGCGGGCAGTCATAGATCCCCTGAGTCCACGCACATATTCTGCTCCTCTACATTTCATTATTACTAAGTATTACTAATGATGAAGCAAATAATATAATTGTTTTTCATATGATATCGTCGGAAACCGCTTAACAAGTGTTATGGTGATTGGAAGTGTATGGTGCAGTCATAACCGATAGGATACGTCCGTTATAACCTCAAATATATATACAACAATTCGGAGCAATGCACCATAATTACAATTCTATCAAGTTCTTTAGAACTAAGTGATTCCGTCTCTACTCATAATAATGCATGGAGAACGAAAATCTCAACAAATGCAGCTTAATTGGAATCAGCAGAACAGGATTTCAACAGTAATGTTCTGTACCATTGAGGTGAGTTATGATGAGTTATTCTCCCTTGGAGAGGAGTCTTTCCATAGTATCCCTCTCTCGATATCCCTCACGGACCTTATTAGCTATCATAATTGATTTTCTTCTGATCCCATCGTGCCTTCAATCAATACAACCTAGAACAAACTCCTCTCACAGATATCATCGGTCTCCATTTCTCCTTCAGAGGGATGGGGAAAATTGACGCTATGGATCCTTTACTTTGTTACATAATAAACCACACTACTTAGAACTCGTCAATCTCCACTCAGACTTTATAGGCAGTAATTTAAATCTCAGGGTTTCTTTATATCATTCAGCTTGCAGAGAATTTTTGGTCAATGAGCCAAAAACGACACACCAGACACTGGATCTATCCTCATCCAAAACTAATCACCCACAACGATTGAAGATGTGGTTTTAATGAAGGCCTTCATAGTATTATACTCCACGGAAGTGTAGAAACAATGTATCAAGTTGGCGACAATTTCTTGATTACATCTCCAGAACCTGGCAACGATGATTCTGAACCACGAGAGAGGGACATTTCTGGATACGTCATGTCTCATACGCACTTATTTTCAAAATACTATCATCACTAATAAAAAATGAGAGAATTCAGACTCAAGTGTTGTCTTGAAACTTAGCAATATCATGCGCATTTGTACAGATCAGGTGAGCAATTTCACCTAGTCACCTAGAAACGAATTCTAGTCAATTAACTGAACTGAAACTCTCTATTTTCAAAAAATTCATTTGATAAAAATTTTATACAGCAAAAATTAAAGTTTCATGAAGATTTTTATCAATGCGGTCGACAATGATTGCATCAGCAATTCAAGGATTTATAATCGCAACGTCAACGGAAGAAATTAATTCAATTTTTTTTTTACTATACAATACAAATTTTTAATATTTTTCAAATAGGGAATATACCTTTGATTGAAATCGTGAAGAATTCAGATCATTCATTTCCTTCCATTCCGATGAAGAGAAAATGGATCATCAACGAGTTCAAACAATAGAAAAATTGAAAAACCAAAAATTATGAAGATTTCAATAGGAAAATTTATTATCTCACAGATTTACCTTTTTAAAGCCCAAATGACCTCCTCTAATATAAACATCTCCAAAAAAAGAGGGAAAAAAGAAAGGAATAATTTACTATCCCTGAATTTGGTTTCTTTCGTTAATTAATTGTTTCACCGAGTTATCTTTTTCTTGCATCATTGAATACGTTTATTTTCTTCTGATTAATTTTGTATTCTGTTATGCTATTGTCATCCAATCAAATCACCTAATTATCATCAGGCTCATAGATGTGCCACATTAATCGATAACAATTTAGGGTAAATTTTCTGAAAAATAGAAAAAAAAATGAGAAAAAGATGTCAATTATTGTGTCGTGGGTAGAGCTGACTTAGCTACTGTTGCCTAGGGAATTTGTTCTTCTCTATTTATTTGTTGTTCATAGCAATTTTTTATCAGTAAAATTAGTTTATTATTGAAATGTAAGTATTGATTGTGAGAGGCTCTATTTGATTTTTTTCGGGTTTCAGATTGTACTTTTCTGGTTGAAGTGATAAAATAATTTAAGTGGCAGTGCTCAACAATCATCTGAGAATGCTGTTAAGGCTGGGAGACACGCTTAGCAATGAAATCATCATGGATGACAAAATGTGCCTTCATAATCTGGAAATCATGAAGGGAGACGCCATGGAAACTATTGGTTTATTGCTACGTCTGAAAGCATCTCCTGGTTCAAGGATGAATGGGTACATGATTTGTTTTTTACATTGTCAATATATTTTCACAGAAAAAAAAACAGTTTAATTTGCTTTTTTCTGGAATTGGAAAATGGAAGATATTTTTTTGTTTATAATCGATTCCATTTTGCTTTAATTTTCTGGCAAACTGAGTAGATTTACAAATGTGCTGACAATCCTTAACTCCTCCAAACCCTTCATTTTTCTATTTTGTTTTTTTATCTACAAGAAAATCCTCAAAATCTCAGTATAAAATTTGAAAAAAATCCGATTTCGGACTCAAAATCTGCGTTTACTTCGTCTCAAAGTTGCAATGTATTTCATTTGTTCCCGAAACGTCAAAAATTTAAATTTTTCTCGCAATTGTTGCGTTTTTATAGGAAATTATAAAAATTTCCAGATGATAAATATTCAAATCAATAATTTATTCAAGTGCTAATTATCGAACTAATTTCCCTTCGATGCAGGAATATAAGAAGGAGTACATGCTTCATCAAAATGAACAGAAGCTACGAGACCTGGAGCACGAATACATGGCTCGTTGTCACTTGTTTCTTCGTTTCAATCCAGAAGGACGGACCGCCTATAAGGACAACAAACGAAACTCAGACGATGTATATTGGTTAAAGACATTGGTTCCTCAGAGATGCGATCTAATCGGAAAGTCGACTAAACAAGCTAGTGGAGTAGTCGAGACAAAATTAAAATTCGTTGTCAAAAATCAAAGAAAACATTTCGAATTATTTTATTGATTTATTTGCTTATTTTATTGGAGTCATTCATAAGTTTTAAGAAATCTAATGTTCATTTCGTTCATCAATTCCTCAATTTATTATTTTAATTTTGTCATTCTTATTGCGTGACATTTTTGGTAATTTGGTAATTAAGTAATTTGGTAATTGAGGAATTAATTAGAAGCAACTGAAAAAATCACTTTGAATTCTGTATTACTTTCATTGAATTATGTTAATAAACATTTACCAAATTTTTATCAAATAATTTTTGTCTTCATTCTCATATTTTGCTCACTTTTCTTTGGTTTTATTGGTTTGGTTTTTATTTTTTCTTTGAGAAAATTTGTATTTTCAATTTTAATATTGCTAGAGATATAAATTGTAATACTTATAGCATTATTATTTGTCTGTGTTCATATTCGCGGGTATCTTCTTAATATAAATTTCACCAATGGGGTGAATTTCTTCTTCAGGTTTACACTGACGGATAAGAGATCGTACGTCGTCGTATTCCTGCCAATATCCTGAGGCTCGACGACAGTAGCTAGTGAAGTGATCTTCCTGTTCGTTGATCACACCAACGAGTCTGAAAAATTAATAAATAAAAATACAGAAGGAGGTAAGGGACAATTTTGAAAAATCTTTCTAAAACATCTGTAACATACAATTGAATAGGAGTGGTGGACCAAAATCAATTTTCAACCTATCTCAAAAGCTCAAATTCAGATGATGAAAGTGAAACTTGTATAGAAACCTGTTAAGTAATGAAAAACAATAGCGACCAATAAAGTTCTTCTAAAAATTTTATATCTTCATCTTATTTAAGGAGATTTCTAGAAAAATAAAGTAGAAACTAAGAATATCTCGGTCATTTTTCTAAAGCACTAGCAAATATTAATGATTCTTGAAAATCCAGGGGCTACGGATGTACGCAATGGTAAACTTCACAGAATGTCAAGAAAACGAAAATTTACCTGTACTTGCAATCTAATGTCAATTCTACTGGAAAATTATTCAAGCGAGTCCTTAATGGAGGTGCATCGTAATGAGTCCTCGTTCCAAGTTCTACGAAAATGTGGTTATTCCCCACTGATGTTTCTGTACATTGGAATCCACATATACACGGCTTGTTGTAAATAACCGGATGGAAGTCTAGTGCTTTCTGAAGAGCCTTGAAGCCATGTTGCGGGATAACTGCATGATCAATTTGAATCGTGTAATTATGCTCACCATCGCCATTACAAATTTCACACACAGAGGTATGAAAAGTACTGGGATGAGCCTCAAATAATTTCGTCCAAAGATCCGTCGAGTTATCAGTAGCATCGTATGAAGTCACGAAGGCCAGATTTTGGATGCTAGTCACAGATTCGGTACTTTCATATAGCGGTTTCAGTAAGAGAAATCGCTCTTTGTACAATTCTGTTGTCACTCCTGTCTCTACGAACTTCAGGAAAAATGATGAAAAACTATTTTCAGCTTGCTCGAGAAAAAGGTAATAATTACGGTCATCCAAGGCTGCTGTCAAGAGAATAGAGGCAAGAGAATCAAACGCACAGGTTCTTCTCATAAAATACATTTTACCATCGATCTTTTAAGTCCCACATTGCACTGCATTCCTCAATAGATAATTCCGCCGCTTGCTTCCAGTGTTTGAACGCAATTGTTGGGAACGACTCTCCTTATTCTCAGTGGGATCCACAACGGCTTCAGGACATGACTGGAAAAATTTCGAATTGGACGGTTTTTTCTTTCGTGCATATGTCGAATTTCTTTCACGTCTTCGAACTTCTGACTCTACTAAGATGGGAGATGGTGTTTCAGGTATAAAAAATTCTGGATCCTTATCCACAGATACGGAGGATGTTGGAGTCGTTGACATTGGTATATGCAATCGATTAGAGTGTTTTTTAGTTGTCGTGGGCTCATAAGATCCTGTGACGTGTCTCATTTGGACTGTTCAGTGAATGGCAACTGGGAAATTTTGATTGAGAGGATTTTTCAACAGCACCTGGTCGCATTATGGTTTCACTTAGATTTGGATCAATTGGACGTGTGATGGTAGAGGATGGAGTGCTAGAAATTCCTAGATCGTAAATCAGCGACTCGGACCATGGCAAAGGCGACTTTAGCAGACTAGATGAGGTAAATGTATTCATATTTTCAATGTCAACACGTGAATCAGGATGAGATTCGTCAAATTCATTAGTACCTCCTTGTGCTGAAGAATCAAGTGCCTCCACCGACTGCTCTGTAGTTTCCAAATCAGGATATTTGAATCGAATATGACTTGTTCCTTTGTTACGCCAATTCTCCTCAGCTCGTGCATCAGAATCATTGGGATCGGTTTGGCGTGCATTAGATGTCGTGGTTTTTCCACCAATATTTTTCATTTTTGGCAGAAGAATTTTCTTACCTTGAGCTCGAAAGTCCAGAAGTTCTCCAGAAAAGTCTCTACTTCCTCCAATCAAAAAACGAAGATGGATCCTAAGAAAATTATCAACATCTTGAGGCAGTGTATATTTCTTGCACATCTCTCGCTTTATTTCACGAAATCCATGCTCACTGTAACTGCTGGTGGCATGCTCTGCATAATACGGCAGACATACTGAAGTCCACAAAGTAAATATTCTTGCATACTGCAATAGTTTGATCCCAAATTCTGGTAGACGATAAAAATTAGAACATGTACCTTTACAAATGATTTCTTCAGCTTCACTCTTCAGTTCCATGAAAAACTCAGATTGGTCTTGGGTCTCTTCGCCAAGGTCAACATCTGGAAGAATGGGTTTATTATCTGGTGGTTGGAGAATTTTCAAAAATTCATCAACGTCCAAAGGATNGCACTCAGTATTACATCAAACCACACTGCATCATAATCCTCTTCTGGATCAGTGTCCTGACATTCATCTTCTTGATGGTCAGAGTCGCCGCTGTCATTTTCTTCTGAGTCTGCAAGTGGGATCTCTTCTGGGAGAAAATTAGTCTGTTGAAGATGTAATCTCACCCTCGCTTCATATACAATTCCTCTCCTGTTCTCCCTGACGTTTACTCGCTAACTCTGGGCAGACCACAAACGCTTTGTCCTTAAGGACAATATTTCCCAAATATTGTCATTGTGTGGAGGCGGTTTATTACCACTGAATTTGTTGCCGTGTTCTACGAGTAAATCTATCGCTGTCTCTCGAGGCACTTTGCAGACAGGAGGCATTTCGATGGATAAACAGAAGAAACCTGCAGCAAATGGTCCAAGAAAATTGTAAAACAAAATAACAACACGGATTCATTAACGCTGAGATCAGACATTATTGTCCCGAACAATTTTACTCACTCGAAATAAAATCTGTTAATTGCTAACAATGAAAAATATCACGGCCCTGTTAGATGGAATCTGCCAACACCAGTCATTTTTCACAAATTATCCATGGTTATAATGATCGTGATGTGTCTTTGTTTCTCCACATTTTCGGCGGCAATATGAAAATAACAAATGAAGTTACTATTCTCGTGTCGGATGTGACATATACCAATGCAGAACTTGAAAATTCAATGAATAGATGAATGAAATTCTAACACAACAGTGTGATTTGAGTAATTTTACTTTGGAAT
This sequence comes from Diachasma alloeum, assembly GCF_001412515.2. Lineage (NCBI taxonomy): Eukaryota > Metazoa > Arthropoda > Insecta > Hymenoptera > Braconidae > Diachasma > Diachasma alloeum. Next base: position 1,519,910 of record NW_021680423.1, read on the forward strand.
AGGATAATCAGAATTGTTCCATTTTCCCAATTTTCAATTTCTCCTGGGAATGGTTGTCTAATAATTTGAGTGCCCTGTAGAATATTTTTTCTGGCACTAAAATGTTGACCATTGAGAAGAATCTCAATCAGATAAACTGGTTGCGAGATATTCAAATATCCATATATATTTTCTGGAAACGAAACTATTCATATTTCACAAATTAGCTATCAGATGCTTTCTGCCGAAAAGACTTGAATCCCGGCTCGTTCCTTTTTTCATTCAGAGACCAATATTCGCAATTAAATACAATTATCAATTGTTAATGAAATTTTAATACCATCCTGATAATCTCGAAGATGAAATATGAAGCACCCGAAAATTCCCTTCTCAGAAAAACGCTTAATTGGATAAAGATTAATTTTCAATTGAAAATAGGGCATTCTTCCGCTTCTCAATGTAATCTAAGATTAAATAATCCACTGATTGCAAATGGCAAGTCGAGAGAATTTCGTTGTATTGATACTAGAGAGTTATGCCATTAATCCAATAGACATTCAAATAATTATTGTAATTGATTTTTAATGAGTCAATCTCTATCATTTTTGGATTACAAAATTTTTTAATACACCCATTATGGAAGAAAACTGAATTTGCACATGGTTATGATTTCCAAAATCCTCTGCTGGGCACAGGCACTGCGTAGAGGCTCCAATATCTGAAAACGGATTAATTCTTGTTCTTATATCCTGGATAATTTGATAAAAGGATCAAGTAATTGATTATTATATGCATAAATACCTGTGATCACTAAAGTGTAATTCTGATAGGGATGTCGTCTGATCAAAACGTTCATGTTTTCCTACTTAGATGACAGCATCTTATTGTCCCTTTTCTTAGGTCATGATGGGTATTTGACTCCACTTTGGCTCACTAGTAAAAAAAGCAAACAACATGTTTGTGTTAAAAAAATACTCTTAATAATTGCTTGTGTCGTTGGTGTTCGTGTTTATTCTCACTAAATTAATTATCATCCTACTTTTTCAAGTTATAAACTTCGTATCTTTCCTTCAGATAATTTTTTTATTGAAGAAAACCAGAACGAACAATAATTGACATCTTTTTCTCATTTTTTTTCTATTTTTCAGAAAATTTACCCTAAATTGTTATCGATTAATGTGGCACATCTATGAGCCTGATGATAATTAGGTGATTTGATTGGATGACAATAGCATAACAGAATACAAAATTAATCAGAAGAAAATAAACGTATTCAATGATGCAAGAAAAAGATAACTCGGTGAAACAATTAATTAACGAAAGAAACCAAATTCAGGGATAGTAAATTATTCCTTTCTTTTTTCCCTCTTTTTTTGGAGATGTTTATATTAGAGGAGGTCATTTGGGCTTTAAAAAGGTAAATCTGTGAGATAATAAATTTTCCTATTGAAATCTTCATAATTTTTGGTTTTTCAATTTTTCTATTGTTTGAACTCGTTGATGATCCATTTTCTCTTCATCGGAATGGAAGGAAATGAATGATCTGAATTCTTCACGATTTCAATCAAAGGTATATTCCCTATTTGAAAAATATTAAAAATTTGTATTGTATAGTAAAAAAAAAATTGAATTAATTTCTTCCGTTGACGTTGCGATTATAAATCCTTGAATTGCTGATGCAATCATTGTCGACCGCATTGATAAAAATCTTCATGAAACTTTAATTTTTGCTGTATAAAATTTTTATCAAATGAATTTTTTGAAAATAGAGAGTTTCAGTTCAGTTAATTGACTAGAATTCGTTTCTAGGTGACTAGGTGAAATTGCTCACCTGATCTGTACAAATGCGCATGATATTGCTAAGTTTCAAGACAACACTTGAGTCTGAATTCTCTCATTTTTTATTAGTGATGATAGTATTTTGAAAATAAGTGCGTATGAGACATGACGTATCCAGAAATGTCCCTCTCTCGTGGTTCAGAATCATCGTTGCCAGGTTCTGGAGATGTAATCAAGAAATTGTCGCCAACTTGATACATTGTTTCTACACTTCCGTGGAGTATAATACTATGAAGGCGTTCATTAAAACCACATCTTCAATCGTTGTGGGTGATTAGTTTTGGATGAGGATAGATTCAGTGTCTGGTGTGTCGTTTTTGGCTCATTGACCAAAAATTCTCTGCAAGCTGAATGATATAAAGAAACCCTGAGATTTAAATTACTGCCTATAAAGTCTGAGTGGAGATTGACGAGTTCTAAGTAGTGTGGTTTATTATGTAACAAAGTAAAGGATCCATAGCGTCAATTTTCCCCATCCCTCTGAAGGAGAAATGGAGACCGATGATATCTGTGAGAGGAGTTTGTTCTAGGTTGTATTGATTGAAGGCACGATGGGATCAGAAGAAAATCAATTATGATAGCTAATAAGGTCCGTGAGGGATATCGAGAGAGGGATACTATGGAAAGACTCCTCTCCAAGGGAGAATAACTCATCATAACTCACCTCAATGGTACAGAACATTACTGTTGAAATCCTGTTCTGCTGATTCCAATTAAGCTGCATTTGTTGAGATTTTCGTTCTCCATGCATTATTATGAGTAGAGACGGAATCACTTAGTTCTAAAGAACTTGATAGAATTGTAATTATGGTGCATTGCTCCGAATTGTTGTATATATATTTGAGGTTATAACGGACGTATCCTATCGGTTATGACTGCACCATACACTTCCAATCACCATAACACTTGTTAAGCGGTTTCCGACGATATCATATGAAAAACAATTATATTATTTGCTTCATCATTAGTAATACTTAGTAATAATGAAATGTAGAGGAGCAGAATATGTGCGTGGACTCAGGGGATCTATGACTGCCCGCCATCTTGCATTTCACCCATGGTTTACGATTCAAAATTCCGATAATGTAATTTCAATAAATATCCCAAAAAGAATCAAGAACAAACAATAAAATAGACAAATAATGAAAGAACAAACAATTTTTAATCCGTACAATCCCAAAAATATCGGAAAAAATATTTTTTTATGTGTGTCGGCCAAATGCATGGACCATTTTTTATTTATTTATTAATAAATAATTAAATAAAGAACAAACAATTTGAAGTATGGAACAATCATGTACAAACCAAGTACAAACGACCTGATTAATTATTTTGTTAATAAACAAGCACTTGTCGGCTAAGGTCATATCAATAGAAACATCGATGTTTGAAAAAAAGTATCGAAAATCGATTGATCGGCCGCTGAATACATCGAATGAAAAATATCGATTAATCGTCAAATATCGGCCATCCCTAGTTGCCCGTTCACAATTAGAGACGAGAGAATTAGCTGATCACAATCCTCCCCACCCTTCGTTTTCTTCAGCCCAGAGCGCCCAGAGAGGATACTTTTATAACCTAAACGTGCTAGTATACATCAGTATACATCTATTGACATTTCAACGTTTATAACACACATAAACGATGAACAATTCGAAAAAGATCAACGTCAGTTACTCTTCTCTCGTCGGTTTGAAAGCGGAACTCCTGAGGAAACAGGCAGAAGTCGAGGAAGCAAAAGCCAAAAATAAAATACAACCTCCCATAATCCCAAAAACCAGGTTAAAAAGTAAAACATCAAAGAATGTTAACTCAACAGCCAGTCAATCATTGGAGACGAAGGAGTCAAAAGTTACAAAAATCGAGGATGTCAACGAGCTGAAGAAATCCAGGTACATGCTAGAAGCAAAATCCAAGCTCTACGAAAAACTAAAGAAAAACCACGGGGATAAATGCCACAATTACCTAGTAGACTTCTCCAATAAGCCACCCTCTCCCCCATCCTCTTCAGAAGATGAAATCCACAATGAAGAAGACTACGAGGATAGAAATTCAGATCCTGAAGATGATTGGGTAGAGTACAGCGACTGTTTCGGTAGAACCAGAAAGTGTTTACGGCGCGACCTTCGAAAAATGCAGGAGAAAGATGAAATGATAAAGCAAGAGATCAGCAAAGATCCTCCTGAAGCTACTGAGACACTTCCAAACCTCCCACCATTCATTCCTCCTCAGAAAGAACCGGAGATAGAGAAGTTACGTAAAAAATGGGAAGAACAGACTGAGAAATTGTCCCACAAGCCAGACATTCATTATCAGGACATTCTCTTCGATGAAGCCAGAGCACACGGCGTTGGATACTACGCATTTTCTCAGGATGAAGATGAAAGATTGAAACAACAAGAGAATCTTTCAAAATTACGGAGGGAAACAGAACAGCGACAGAAAGAAGCTCAAAACCTCAAGGAATTGAAAGCTCAGATGGAGAAAAATCGATTGAAAGCTGCGAGGATTCGTCAGAGGATCCGCGCAGGTCTTCCTGCTGAGCCAGATGAAGAAGAACAAACACCAAAATCCCCAACCCAATCTCCAGCAACGCCTGAACTGACAAAAGAACCAGAAGAAACCTCTAAAATTGACGAAAAAAATGAAGAAAATTCCCTCTGTGTCATCGAGGATAAAATCAAAGCTTTTGGAGAACTCCTGGGTAAACGACCAAAGTTCAGGGAGTTGTCTCAAGAAGAGTGGGTCCATAAAAGGCGAAAAGATAGAATGGGAGAGTTTGCTCCGGTTTATGACAACTTCAAGCCTGGTGGTCTTTTGGGGAGAACTAGAGACAATCAAATTGTTGAAGGCGATGATGATGAGGATCCTGTGAGGATTACGAGCGGAGGCCCCGAGCCTACTGATTTGTGGGAGTCTCAGGGGCCTTTGAGAGGTTCCGAGGATGTTGACGATTCCGAAGAGAAGAGTGAGTTTGCAGACTCGGATGTCATTGGACCTGTTCCACCACCAAATTTGATCAATTTTGAGAGCTCGTCGTTGATTAACATTCGCATTCCTCCATTCACCTTTGGAAATTTGATGCCCAATTCATCTAGTAATGATTCATCAATGACGATTATTCCCCCAATTGAAGTCTTGAGGGCAGTCCCTCCTCCAACGTTTCAATCTACTTTTAATGTTTGTAATGTGGGGGCAAGTAGTGCTCAATGGAATGATGGGAGTGCTGTGGAGGAGAGAGATGAGGAGGAAACAGGAGAGAGTGATGACTTGGAGACTATTGGGCCTCTACCACCGAGAGATATCAAGGGAGAGAGGGATCTCGCAAACATTCCACTGCCCGGAAATTCACCACCACCACCACGACCAACTCTGCCAAGTAATCTGAACCTTGACAAAATCTCTGAAGGACTTAAGTTTTTGAGGAAAAAGTTTGACAAAGATGAAAAGAGTTGATACGAACATATTGAATTATTTATTATTAAATTAAAATGAGAAATAGAGTTTGATAAGAGAAATGAGTTTTTTGCTTTAATTAATGTTTTTTGAATGTTTATCCTCTTCTCTTGTGGGACTTCCGGGCTTTTTGAGGCTGAATGGGGCCAACATCATCCTCTTCTACTTCCATTGAATCGTCTTCAATTTCTGTGAGAATAAATTAATATAGTTTAATTAATACGAACAAGGTTGGAAATGAGAGATAAAAAGCAAAATTGAGAAAAAGTGAAAGATGGAATTTGATAGGGATGAAGTCTTGTCTAATGAATTCCACATCTTTTTTGGACTCATCCCCTGTACTTTACAACTTTGCTGCTGAATTTTTATTTACCTGGTAAATTTTTCACTTGCACAGGAGTTTCACATCCCAAGCATTTAAGATTCTTCTGGTATTTGAATGCTTTTGCAAGACAGTACAAGTGAACCGCAGTTTGACACTCCTCACATCTGTATCCCTGAAATTGAACCAGAGAAAATTAATATTTGTGTTGTAAGTTAATTAGCACTGTACAAGTTGTCGAATCAATTGCAATCCTTACGTGGAATAGCGTATCCTTGCACATTGAACAAACGTTGAGACCATCTGCATAAGAGTCTTTGAAATATGGCATCAGCTCTCCAATACTTCTGACTCCGATATAAACCTTTCCATCCTGAAATAAAAATACAACAATGAAGAATGTTCAATATTAGGGGGACGTAAGGTAAATGAACCACATGAAATGGTCAATATCAATCATACGATTTGGATAAACCAAATTGATTTTAAAGCCTGAAAGAATACCTTCAGAATTATTGTATAATAATAATCCGATAAAGTTTTGAGTCTCCGATTCTCAATTTCTGTCATTTATTCTATTGATTCTATCAAAAGGCAAGGATAGAAATAGAATTTATGGGTATTCTTCCATTATTTGAAAAAATATATCGATTTGATAACTTTCCGGAAACATTGAAAAATTAATGTTTTATTTCTCCCCGCCTACCTTTTTTTGCATTTTTGTCATTTCTTCTCGTTGAAATTGGATCATAAAATTCCAAAATATTCATAACCCGCCCGTATCCGAAGAAAAAACAGTGATTGTAAGTTTCCATTGTCACAAATGAAGAAAAACAAATTTTCTTCATTTTCTAGCCGATCATCCCTGTTTAAAAATTTTCAGTCTCCAATTCGTGATTTTTGCAATTAATTACCATTTATGTAATTCTATTCATTCTATCAAAAGACAAAGATTCGAAATCGAATTTATGGATATTCTTTCATTATTCGAAAAAAAACGATCTTAAAACTTTCCGGACACATTGAAAAATTAATTTTTTTATTCCTTCCCGCCCACTTTTTTTGCATTTTTTGAATTTCTTCTCGCTAAAATATTGATATCCCTCTAATACTTGAAGAAAAAAAGTGATAAAAGTGACATAAAAGAAGAAAAAAAAACAATTTCCTAGCCGATTATCCCTTTCTGATTCTTTTTTCATTTCCTTTTCATAATAATAATTAGAATCCGACCATAGGAATGAGGATCACCGATATTCTTTTACCATATGAAGAGAAAAATATATTTTTAACATTTTTAGGAACACACATAGAGAGATTTTTCGATTACCCGAGTGAGATTTCGAATTATTTTTTCTTAGTCTGTTTGTTTTGATCACAAAAACAACACTTTATTGATCTTTAACATAATTCCTCTTCATTCAATGTTGTAACTTATGAATTAAAGGGCAAAATATGTATATAATAAAAATAAAAATGAATAAAACTAAATTAATCTGATTGTGAAGACAGAAATCGAAATAAAATTTTATTTTATTTTTATTTTTTTATTTATTCATCTCTTTGGTGTTACAAATGTTTTTCTTTGTTTTACACCTATGTAGTCCTCCTCCTCTCCTTAATATCTATTAACATCAGTTATATCAAATTATATAAAATTATATAAAAATCGAAATAAAATAAAATAGTATAAATTAATCTAGCGACGGGCGCGAAGCGTAATCAATTTCAATTTCACTCTACCAATTTTGAGTAATTGATGAGTGAAAATAGCTCAGTTTGCCCCCTGTCCCCTCCATAAACTTGATTATTTTTTCAATTTTGAGGGCGAAGAAGGAAAGCCACTGGCATTTTTTTCTCATAATAATTAGTTCCCATGGAAACATCCTCATTGGCATGAAAGGAGGAAAATAAAATGACAATTACCTGGTGATGCAACCACATCTGCTCGACCATCTCATACAGCATCTGCTCAGCCTCAGTCGGTGAGAATTTCCCAGTCATCTGTGATCTCACATTGATGCAAGTCATAGTGGAAGCATATCCTTCCTCAGAACTAATAATCTCGCTGAAAACCTTTCTGATGAACTCTAGTTGCACATCGGTGAATTGCCCTGGATATGTCATCACCTTATCAATGACATTAGCTGTGAAGACCCAGTAGTTCTTGCCAGTAAGCTCGCAATTTGTTGATTTGATCGTCATGTTGAATGGTTCCAGTCTTCTGTTGATCATTTGTATCTGTCTTTTTGTAGTATTGTCCCCTGAAAAAGAAAGTTGAGCAGAAGCAATAATAAAACTGAAGAGAATTTTTTCTTGGGACACTACACGTTCTACTCTTGGTATATCAATCAATACTGCTGATTCGTTTAATGACGAATAGAAAGTTGTGGGGATTTTAATGAGAATAAAGCATCATTTAGTGAATGTCCAGGAATCATTTTGGTGGAGTGCTTTTGTGAAAAAATTTCTACGTATTTTCTAGAGATATTATTGTTCCTCAAAATCGCGCATTCTTCAATTAATTGGAATAAATCGAAAATCAACACAGATTCTACTCGTGATTCACTACTGGATTGCAGTACACTGATAGAAAAAATCTCTGACACGTAGAGTACAAGTTCTTGGCTCAAGAAACTACATCATTCGCGCCGTTTTAACTGAATGAATTCTTCATGACTTTGGATCAAAGAAATAGGGGAACTTGGCATAAAGTATTAAATATTGGACAGAAAGAGCAGGAAGTTTCGCGTGCATCATAATGCTTTCCATATTAGATCAGACTCGCTGGCAAGAATCTCTTGGCGGAAAGTAATCTTGCTTACATTTAATATCAATCTGATGAAGTTTCTATTCTCTTGTGTGAAGAATTCGTACTTTTCACTATAGATAATTCTGTTTTTCATGATTTTCGACAGAGGTGATAGGGTTTCCAATCAAGTAAATCGGTCCTGAGGGCACACATCTTCCTCTCAGAATATACTTCAATTAGGTAAAACTAAGAATCTCTTGTATCAAGAGATTCATGGTCAAAACCCCATTCTCTTGTCTCAAGAAACCACTTCTGTCGTGTCAGAGATTTTTTCTATCAGTGTACTTTCTTGGGAGTGAGACATACTTTATACTTTTCGGCAAACCGCCCTATCACTGTGCCTCACACGCAATGCGGTCTTTTCATTTTCCTCTGACATATAATGACATATAATGTTTTTCATTAAAACCATATCTACATAAATTAAAATTCCAGCATTCCAATGACACGATGTACGTCTTGAACACTATTAAATTGAAATGTACCAATCTAATTACATTATGCAATGGGTATTCCACACTGTACAAACCAAATTTGTAAATATTGAATTTATATGTTGAATTGCTTTTCAACAGACAACGTAATCCAACTCAATTCAACTACTGAACTAATATATTAATAATTAATATCATACAAAGCTTCAATTTGTTTTTCTATTAACAAATATAAGAGATGAATAATTTAGAATTAATAGTCGATTCGATAAAAAAAATTTAAAAGATATTTTCCATGTTTTTTTTTCAAAGGCTCGTCTAATAATAATTTGGCTCCTCTGGAACTCTCTATGAATGTCAGAGACATTGTGTGAACGATTTGCTGTTTTCCGAGTAACTGAATGGATTAAATTGTATTTTGCATGGATTATCTCCTCTCAAGTTTTTCACTGGATAACGTAGATATGTATGTGAATTCATAAACACATGAATATTTTGTTTGAATTGTTGACGTTTTGAGAGATTTAGGGATAGATTTTCTAAGAATTTCATCCGTCTGACGTGTACTTCAATTTAAGCAGTTGAAATGTCATAGTTGAAATATTATAAGTTGAAAAAATGTTAGTTGAAATGTGTAGTTGAAACTCCGCAGTTGAAATGTCGCCTAGTTGACAAGACATGGATTCGAATTTATTGGGCGTAATTTGACATGTATAATTCAAGTACGTGCAATTAAGGCCCGGGTGGATTATCTTTCGAACGTTATCTCGATTGTTTTTCCATCTTCATAATGTGAAATATATCACAATTTCCATTGGATGGATCACGCAAGAGTCCCTAAAAATTATGATTGTACAAACCAAAAAAGTCGAAAAAAATGAACATTTTCAAAGAGCGTTTTTAATAAATATTAAGAAATAAGTCCGATAGAGAAGAGTGGAAATCATGAATGGATAATTTATCATGTAACTAACGATCTGACAGTCATCGACTACTGTGACAAATGACGACCTAATAGCCGTTAGATACATCAAATTATTAATTCGCAATTTCCACTCTATTGGGTCTATTTCCCAATATTATTGAAAAACGCTCTTTGAAAATGTTCAGCTTTTTTTTAAACGTTTTTTTGATTGTACAATCATCCTTTTTGGAGACTCCAGGGCTATGTAAAACTGAATAGCAATTGGAGATCATTTCATATTATCAAAATAAAAAAAACAACCAAAATCACATTCGAAAGATAATCCACTCGGGCCTTGAAGAAAAACACGAAATTGTTTTTATCTGAAGTTCCATATGCCTCAATTGTACCTGTCGAGTTGCACACAAAAAATTGAAAAGTTACAAGTTGAAAGCTTGGAATTCACCTTGCAATTGGATTAATACATTTCAATTTACAGTTCTATATGGATATCCCGTAGATTAAATGTGGGAACTATAATTTTTGCAGACACGCTCTCAATGCAAACCATGATATCTGTAAAAAAAGAAGAGTCTCCATTGCGTGTAATAGGCCATTTCGTCAAGATGTGTCGGTGGCAAAGTATGTCATCAGAAAAATGAAGAGGAATCGTCAAAAGTCCCCTTTGTTGAACAATTTTTGCAGTTTCAAGGAAGGCAACAACTTTTCCTGAAGTCTCTCATTGGAAAGATGAGGAAAATATTAAGCAATAATTGATGAGAATTACAATTTTAACCCCAAAAAGGTCAACTAATCTTTCATAATGATTGCGAACTTTGTTAATTCTTCCAAGAAACATAAATATAAAATTGCACATGCATAATTTGAACAATTACTTGACCAAAAGTTGAGTTTGAAAACGAACAGCAAGAAACTTATTCTCATAGGCGAAGATTCTGAAAATTGTTTTCAAAAATTGTCAAAAAAATGATTAACTTCATTTACCAAAAATAGCAACAACTTCTCGAACAACATCCTCATCGCTCATAACTCCCTTTGTCTGTACGACCTGCAGGAACCTCTGAACATCTATGTCAAACATGATGTCTGTTGATACAATTCCTGGAGTTTCTCAAAAACTTTTCGAAAATCCTCCTCAACGCCTCAAATTGATGAAGAAAAACAAAGGATGAGTAAAATTCGTTGGAAACCGGTAACTGTTGCTAACTTTTTGGCCCTCTGGTTTGTTTACAAAAGTGGCAGTGGCCAGACGCCAGAGCGCATCTAAGGTATGATGAAGCCAGAAAACAGGGGACAAGTTCGCCGGAGCGCCAGAAGCGGCGTTCCGGTCGACTTACGCTTCCCCTCATCTCCTTTAGTCTCCCGCAACTGGCAGTTTTTTTGCTGGAGGGAACGTTATGAAATTGATATTTTAAGTCAAAATAATTAGCCCCGTATGAAATTACATGTACAATGCGAAGAAAAATAAAAAAATGCAAATATATTCTTGGTTTTTCATGTACTATTTCTTTAATAGTCAATGGCCCGCTCACCCTTTCATTAAGGGGTGATTTTTATCTTATAATAGGTGAATTCTTTCTTTTTTTACTGAAAATAATTACCAAGATTGAGAGTGAAATCACTGCTCAATATAATAGCATTGAAAATAAAATGAAAATGCATTTTTGTCCAATGTTGAACAATATTTATTTTTCGCGCGAAAATATCTCGCGAATGTTGTTTGTTTATGTCTGTTCCAAAACGTACTCCAATAGATCTGAACAGTCTGCGCGAGTTGATTCATGTAAAATGATTAAATCGTGTGCAATCATAAATTGCAAAGCATCTTCCAAGGATAATTATCGTTTTTTCTCCCTTCCCAGTGTGAAAAAAATTGAGAAGCGACGACAATGGCTGGAAAAAAGCGGTGATTTGCTATCGAGTGATCAAGTGTCAAAGAACGATTGTTGTTTGTGTGAGGTGCGTAAGTGAATAGTTGGGACTTTTTTTTTTTTTGGATCTTGAAACCCCTTGTACCTCATTTATTTCACCCCTCGTGACCATTATGACCCTCGTATCTTTTTCAAAACTTGTTCATAGAAGAAAACTTTAAATAACATAGTTCAAACTGGGATCCTCATTATCGTAATCCCATCCCTCCAAATTCTTCCCCATTAAGCTTCACTGAAGAGAAGAGGAATAATTAATAAAATGGACTTCTGATGTTAATTATTCTTCCTTCTAATTAGTATTTCAATCGTCTAGTCGACATGACTCTCAGTCAATCTTTATCGCTCGATCCCATAGAACTATTTGCTGAGAATCATATAGTTTTCATCTCAACATTTTTTAATCCTGTTCCTCTCGATTGAACACAAAATTTTATTTTCATCACGCTGTATCGGAGAAGTAACTTTCCGACACATTGTGATGAAAAATTTTGTTCGTAACTCGTGAAAAAAGTGGTTTTTGGCTCGTGAAATTATATCACTCACCTTCGGCTCGTGTTATAAACCTCCCACTCGCCAAAAACCACTTTTTTGCACTCGTTACGAAATATACTATTTCTCTCTCATGAAAAAAAAAAAAAAATTGATTTGACGGGGATTTGAACTCGCAACGCAAGTAAAATCGGCGTGTGGTGGGAGATCTAATCCGCGTGAGGGGAAGGGACGCAACAGCGCCGCGCGCGGCTTCCGTTGGAACTTGTCCCCTGTTTCGGTGTCGGCGACATCAAAACTTCACCATACCTCCCTGTATCATACCTTAAGCGCATCTGCAGGCAAGTGCTGCCACAGCTTCAATTTTCTCCTGTCTCCCCCCCCAACAACCTAACCTTGAAGACCACAATCAGTCTTCACTAAAATGGCGTCGAAGAATCAACGTTGGCTCGTTGATTCCGGTATTCTACGTAAGAAAAATGTCGAGGAGGAGCCCCAGGAGCTTCTAGTCTTCGGATACAGCTGCAAATTATTTCGAGACGATGAGAAGGCGAAAATGATTGATCAGGGGAAGCATTTGATACCGTGGATGGGCGATAGCGCATTGAAGATAGACAGGTCCGTTTTCCTAACCTAAAAACCTTCAAAATCAAATCAAAAATGAAAATCACCCACACAATTTAATTAAAAAAAATCTAGGATAAAATAATACTTACTTTATTCTCTTTAAAAATGAAAACAAAAAGCAGTACGTTCTTTAGAACGCAGACGTCAGCAGAAGGACACGAAGAGGAAGAGAGAAGTGATAAAGAGACAGTTTCACCGTTTACGCAAGACGAATAAGAAGAAAATGAACTGAAAAAAAAATTTGAAAAAAGATTAAATGAGATATACATTGAATTGTTATTGTTACTGGCCATTGTGGAGACTGTTTAAGGTTTCCCTGCAGGTGTTTGTCATCGGCACCAACATGTTGAAGGGTGCTAATGCAATTTTATGTCCGTGGGTGTCTGCAATTTACCTCAGAGGGGAAAACAACGGGGCCACTGGGAGAAAGGTGAGACACAGCGCACAGAGACAAAAAAATGAGAGAAAAAAAATGGGAGTTGTACAGTTGACCTTTTCGACTCAATTCATTTGTTATGGGGTATGTATTCAGAGTCGTTTGGAGGCGGTGAGGCTATGGACACTTTGGCATTCAGTAGTGGCGTAAAAGGATATACAAGTTGTTTTGCGAATATCTGAGAAAGGAACGGATTCAAAGAAATATATCTGGACTTTTTTCGATATATGTACTACTCCTTGAGCTATTTGCAAAATAATCTTGAAGGTTTTTGAATTTATCTTGTTGCCAGTCCACTACAGACTAATCGATCAAAGTTCTCCCGTAAATTCAAATTAACGTGAAATTTACAAGGAGAAAATGTGTTATTTTATTCTCCAGTAGTGAAGGGGTCGATAAAAATTCTCTTATTCTTCCAAATTTGTCTAAATGGTGCATAAATGAATACTTGTTGTTCAAAGCCAACCGTAATAATCGAGAAACGATGAAAACCTTCTATTAACCCTTTTTTTACATGTACGCAGCGCACACGGAGTATTTAACTAGCTTATTTTCAATTTCAGGTGGCGGAGGGAGAATAATTTGAGCAGTTATGCGATAAAATGTTTTTTCTCAGAAGGTTTGCCATTATTGTGAGTTTAATCTTGCTATTTGTGTCTTTAGATACGATGGACGCGGGGCACTGGGGGACCTGAGAATGTACGAGCCGCCGTCTGGTGGCTTTGATCAGAGGACAGTACTTACTGAGGATGAACTTAAGGTCGAACAGCTGTGCGATGAGGAACGCTATCGGTCGTTGTACAATAATGACGCTGAAGAGTCAATGTATCATGGTAAGCAACTTCAGCATTTTATAAACCTTATCCCCTTACTGCATTATCAACTTAGCCATGAAAATTCTTTCATAAAGCGAAATTAATTGATGTGAAATTTTGAAAAAGAAAATGCAGCGGGCTATTTCGGGATAATGTCAATTCAATTTCTCATGTGTTGTATAAGGGTGTTTTCGCCAATTATTGGTATGGTTTTGTACCTTCAAAAATTTAATTTTATTGAGGCTTCTTATATGACTTTCTTGTCATTCAAAAGATCTAAAAAAATTTTTTTTCAATTTTTTTCAAAATTGATTACGCCCGCAACGTTAATTTTTGGGTTTTGTGAGTTTGTGACAAAATTTTGCGTTTCAGTAATTTTGTTTTCGGGTTTTCAATAAGTATTTCCGACAGAGATTTTCCGTTCTTTCGATTGAGCATGGTGCCAATTAGCTCACCTCATCGGCAGCATTCTTTTTTTAAGCATCACCGACAGAATTATTTTAACAAAATCACCAATTACGCTCAATGGAGTTTCTTCATTTTTTGACACTTCTTAATTTCCTTCCGTATCTTAATTTTTTTCAGAGGAAGAAATGAAAAGATTACATCAAGCACTCGGTAATGAACACACTTATGGCCAAGTTGCGTACAATTACGATGATCAGGACAGTCAAACAGCGATCGGGGAAGATTCTCAGAGTCCAAAGCCGTCTGAAGGGTCGCAGGAGGAAGATCAGGCGTTCGTATTGCCTCCAGAACTTGAGGTGCCTGAGGGTACAATTTTGGTAATTATCCACGAATATCTTTTTTTCACTTCTACTGATTTCATGCCATTATAGGATATATTGATAATTAATCAATTATTGAATTGTTGTTTCCTGCAGCCGGACACCCAGAAACTCGATGCAATCATTACGAAGACTGCTCTATTCATCAGTCGTCAAGGAAGTCAAATGGAAATTCTCATAAAAGCCAAACAAGCGAATAATCCACAGTTCTCATTTCTCTCCATTGATGGTCCTCTGCATCCGTATTACAAAATCGTGTTGGAGGGTATTAAATCGGGGAAATACAATCCGGAAAAACCGCTAGAAAAAGAGGAATCAGGTAACTTATCTAATTATTCATTTCAATGGAGAATTTCAAGAGACACTTTTGTTAAAAATTCAATCAGCTACAAAGAAAATCTCTTCATGTTGTTCCATGAAATAAATCATCTCCGAGATAATTTCATAATCAAAAAAATTTCTGAACCTATGTTGTTCAATTTTTAATTCTTTCCTTCAATATTTTTTCAGCTTCAGAAGCATCGGATGAGGACGAAGACGGTTATCTTCATCCGAGTCTCGCCTCGTCTCTCTCCAAAGTTGAAGCGGTAGGTCCCAAAAAAATTAGAACTAGGAATCGTTCACTATTGTACGTAAATAATAAGAATCTAAAAAGATGAGAAATGCCCGTTGAGTCTCACCTTGCCGCGGGGTAAGTGCGGTTCTGTGGTCTCGACAGGCATTCTACTGTCTCATGAATTCATCAAAGGCTGTCAATGAAAATACATTTTAATCGGAGATGAATCTAACTGGAAAATTAATGAAATTAGAATGAGGTAGAACTTAACATCAATTTTTCCTATTTTGTTGAATACAAAATTATTTCAATGATGTGCGACAGGGGAAAGATTAGGAATTTTTATATGGAAATATCTTCAACTAAAGAAAAGAGGTCTTGATATTTCCCGTTCAAGACCACGGGATTTCGATACAAAAGTGCGTTTATCCATAAAACTATGGTTCACTATTTAATTGTAAAAGTGAATGATAACATTGAAAGTTTATTAATGCCTTTGATGCGTGAGTTTAGTGTAGTCATTCGTAGCATTAAACGTACTTTCACTGCTAATTTATTTCTGATATTATTTCTGTTTCCAGGGCTGGTTCTGGTATGCAATTGGATCCATCGATTCAACACTTTGTTTATTAAAAAAAAAAAAAAAAATAGAGAAAAACCACAATGAACGCGATACGACCAGTCTCTCAATATTTGTACAAATTCACAGTTCGAAAAAAGGTTTTCAAAAAACCTGAAAGAAGCTTAACAAAGTTAGTCAACAAAACGTTCTCTCTCATTCCGATAAAGATTCATAATTTTTCTCAATACGAATATCGATTGACAGGTCGATACTAGAGAAGATTCACTAAATTGATATGACTTGGCAATTATTCTAATGATATTCTCTTTAAAATTTTTTTCCTAGGCTCCTAGTATCCCGAGTATACAGTACAAACCCTCGGCGGACTGTGCGTACTCGATGCTGGTGAATAGAATAACGGGTAAACCACCACCATCAAGGGTTCCACCACCGCTACCACCGCCTGAAGTGCCTGCTCAACAGGTGGTACCACCTCTTGGGTATTATCCACCAATGCCAATGCAGGTATAGTTGGTTTCCATTAAATATGTTTGCTATACAAGCAAGAAATCTCATTTCTAGCATTTTTCATACCATAAAAAATTCCGATTCAGTCCGCACGAAAGATGTAGACACACTCATCCCTAAATTTTTAAATCGATTGATCCCTCAAGTACGGCGCCCATATTACGCGGTGCCCTCCTCACCCGGCGGCCTCCCGTCTACTCAAATTCGCTGTTCAATACGCAACAATTTCTACACTGATGATCAAAAAATTGTCATCTAAAATTTAATGATAATCTTGAGCTTTCACCAATAAATTGTTCAATTACGATATTTCTTTACACAGATTTTTCTGGAATTTTTAAGACTACTCTCAGTTCGATAGTGCAAACGGTTACCAAGATCGGCGATTGTCGGAAATTTGTTAATAACAAATCAGTAATTCATTGAATCGAAATTTCGTTTGCACCATTCGACAAAGGAATGTATAGAGTATGTTCGGTAAAAATTTGAGAATTTTTTTATGAAAATTAGCTCGATAAACGAGAGGTTTCAATATGCACCTGACATCGACTCCAGTTCTGTATTCTTTATGTATTGAAGAAAAATATTAAAAATAACTGACGTCTTTGGGCTCGTCGTCAGCGTGCTGGCCCTATAAACCAAAGCGTCCCAGTAGCGCAGGTTCGAGTCCCGGTGATGAAAGATTTTTTCATCGCCGGAAAACGAACCCAGTGCATGTGGATTTAGTTATGTGGAGTTAGATATAAGTTAGCTTAGAGGCAAGTGCGGGTAGGGAATTAGGCTGGGGTACCGCGTAGGTACTGGGACGGGTAGGTAAAAGACCACAACGGTCATACCATCTGGCACCACCCAATTTATTAAAAATAACTTGAAAAAAAAATCGAGTCGCGTTGTGTTGATAAAAGATTTTAGAAATAGATAGAAATTTTTAGAATTTCGATATCTACAATAGTACGAAAAATAATGAATTTTTATTAACCACGGAAAGGGTTTATATGACTCATAGACGCCGGCCGTTAGGACAAGCTTTCGGGTCTATATGTGGCATGGACGCCGTACTTGAAGGGTTTTGGAACTTTTGAAAATCCCATTTTTTTCAATTAAGTGGTCGCACAATAAGGCTGAGCAACGAGTCCTCGCTGTTTTCCGATTTTTTCTATAATTGAAGACTGTAATTGGATTTATTGAAGAAAAAAAACATCTGAGCGAATCCGTCAATGCTGCATATAGGGGAGGTAGGGGCAAAGCGGACCCCCGGGGCAAAGCGGACCCCTTCGAAAAAAAAGTGTGGGGTAAAGTGGACCCTCACATAAATTATTGAATCGAGTCGCCAGAATTATTCTAATACGTTTTATAACGTGAAATTTACTACCTTGACTAAAAAAATATGCAATGAGGGCAAGTATAAATTTGTGTGAGCTCCTGCGGATCTAATTGTGAACAAAAAATGTGAGTTTTTGATCGACAGCGATTACATTCTATCCAATCGGTAGAACAACATGACAATGACTCCTGACAAACGGAAAATTAAAATAATTTAAAAAAAAACAGAGGGTCCACTTTGCCCCAACATAAATTTTTTTTTAAATTTAATGACAGATCTTAATTGCAATTCTAATGAGATTATGATCTCCACGTGAAGTGCATTGACTCATTAGAATTTAAAAAACTAAACGATTCGCTTAGAGGGTCCGCTTTGCCCCTACCTCCCCTATTAACGTTCGCCTTTCAATTCTAAATTTTTTAATATATTTTTTATTGGAATGTATACTCTAAAACACGAAAAATGAGCGCAACAGGGACGCAATAGGGACTCTAATTCAGTTATTAGCGGAGATATTGAGGATTGTTTTTTTAAATATTTTTTCTAAAAACTTGTTCAATTTTAATGACGAGCCGCTGTTAATAAAAAAAATGTTCAAAGATATAGATTTTGTGGGAAATTTTCTTCAATTTTCGAAAAACAAACGTTGGTTTCTAGATATGCAGGTATTTTAGTATATAAAATTCCAACTAAAATTTCAATCGTTTTCAATTTTTCCTTTTTTCATTTGTAAATTTGAAAAATTTCCTAATGTTTCTATGCTTTTACTTTTGGTGCTGTGACAAACTCAGGGGTGCAATGCTATGAGAAAACAAATTTTAATCTCTGAGAAAATCAGTTTGTTGAAAATATCTCAGCATCTAAGAGAGATAACTAAATTTTTGTCAAAATTATTTTTTCTAGAGAAAGATAAGATTTACAACAAAGCTTTTATAAAAATATTTCTATCAAACTTAGATTCAAAGATATGTATTGAAAACTCAACTCAAAATTGAATTGCGGATTAGTTTTTTCTCAATATCTCAGAATCGAAGCTAGATCGCGATTTTTATGTGAATACCTGTTTTGTGAAGTAAAACGAGAGACGCGCAAGAAAGGTGAAAATGAAAATTCCTCTATCCCTTTTAGATTGTGAGACATGGTTCAAAAATGGCGAAAGTCTAATGTACATTCTGAGCCTTCTGAGAGCAGAATCTAATTTCATTAGAATTCTTAATACTATAAATTGGAATTATTACCGTTATAATTAGAACTTTCAGTCCTGAAAAATTATTTTTTCCAAATATCCATTTAATTGAGAGAAATATTCATTTTTTCAATGCCGTATTTCTTCAATCGAGTCATTCCCAGCCAATTCTCATTAGGTTTCAATTATATTGCTCTAGAAGATGATCATGTTAGTTATGACCTTGAGTGAACTCCCTCAATAATTATAAACATTAATAAATTAATCGAAATTCTTTCCTGTAGAAAATAGAAAAATTAACAAAACTGAATAAACATGGATGGAGTTCATTGAAGATCATATGCAACATAGTCATCCTCTGGAGCCACATGATTGTCATAATTGAAACCTAATTAGACTCGCGTGAGAGTGACTCGATTGAAAAAATACAATTTTGAAAAAATAAATGCTTCTCTCAAGTAAATGAATATTTGGCAAAAATATATTTTCTTCTGAGTGTTACAACTCGACACTTGTCCCGGAGACTCATTACAACACCAAAACACGAGTGAATAAAATCTGACCTATGTGTATACTCTTCAATAAATCCCCCCCCCCCACGCACACACACACATATTCTTGAGTTACTAGACCTCTGTGTTGAAGAGCGACTCTTTTTGAATTCATATTATT
This sequence comes from Diachasma alloeum, assembly GCF_001412515.2. Lineage (NCBI taxonomy): Eukaryota > Metazoa > Arthropoda > Insecta > Hymenoptera > Braconidae > Diachasma > Diachasma alloeum. The sequence continues at coordinate 1,539,588 of NW_021680423.1, forward strand.
AGTCCTTACGCCCATGCACTTCCGATAGTGGTGTCCCAGAGGAAACTTGGGTGGGATTTATGTTTTCGAGGTCGATGATTCTGAATGTGTTGGTTCCCAGCTTGAAAAATTAGCAGTTTAATTGTTATTAACAATTTAATTGTTAAAACCCGTCTATCTCCTAAACTATTACAGCTGCAGAAAAAAAGTTAAATGATAAAATGTTCCTTTAGTTATTTAAAATAAATTATGTCTCCTATGAAATTTCGATATATCGAACACTTCGGGAGATATGAATGGAAAAGCATTTCCGCGATCGATCACGCACTACCAGGCCGGTAAGGAGTTATGCTACGGACCATGCGTCATATAGTTTGCTGTATTATTTCTCAGCGTGCGTATTTTTGAACGATTTTTTTTTCCTCAGAAATAACGTAGGTCACTCTTTCTATGACACAATGCACGAAAAAAGTAAACAAACTGGGCATTTTGAAAAATTAGTATCGCCTCTTCTCAGTTTTCTCGCGTCTTTCGAACACGAATGTTCTCAATTGGATGAAGTGATTTAATCATTTACTGTATTGAAAGGCCGTTTCAATAATTTTTTTTTCAATACGATGGAAAGTCAAGGAGTATCTTTACGAGTGTACCAGAAGTTCGAGAAAAGTTTATGTATATTTTGTCAAAAGGGAGGACAGTTGACAGGTGGACATTGGGGTCGTGAACGTATTCGCGTGGTTGCCCAAGAACGAAAGGATCATATTCTGGATCGATTGAATGGATTGAGTGATGACAAAAATTTTGTTTATCATTTGACGAATGCTTGTTATCGGGATTATACAAAGAAAGATCGAGTTGAGCGAGTTATTTAAAAACCAGTCAAATGAAAATGAAGAAGGAAAAGAAAAATCTCAACGAAAATTAATGGAAAATGTCGAATTAATTCCACCTAGGACTCAATCAATGATCGTTAATGAGAAGTTTAGTACTTATTTTGTCTGTGGAAGTATGAAAAAAGAAAAAACCTCTTCATTAACCAGTGAGAGTAGATCTGACAAAATTCGAAAAGCTGCAGCTGTTTCGGAGGATAAGGTCTGGAATCGAATTTCTCATCTAGTGAATGCTAAATCAATGGTGGACAAGCAATTATCTTATCATTGATCGTGTAAGCATCAATTTGAGTTGAGGAGTGATCGTAGTAATGCTGAGAGATACTTGATACAAGTTCTGCGAAAATCCAGTGCATGTACAACGTTCGACCGGTTACGATTTTGCCAGTACCACAGTGGTTCGACGATTACTTTGAATGATTTACCCCCTACGAGTGTGTCTATGAGATTGCATATTTTACGTGCTATGTTTACAACTCTACTTAAGCAGAACCTTTTAGATAGAGAAGGCACGAACCTTGATCCTCTCAAATTTGGCTATTGCTAAGATGAGTTCCTTATCCCCAGTAAAATGATTGATCTCTACCCACCAATTGATAAATTGGTTCCCAATTGCTGTTGCACTAAATGCACGAGGAAATCTTGTCGGTGTTTTGCCACTGGTTTGGCATGCATGAGGTTTTGTCGATGTGTAATCTCAGGAACATGCCAGAATACTCTTATAAAAGTGTTTAAACATTCGAGGTGTGGATTGTTTTTTTTATTCCAGATGTTCTATCCATAACCAGAATAACAGAAACAGAATATAGAAAATCCCCCTTACTATGAAATCGAAACGGTAAGTTGAACGCGGATGGCTCATACTACAGAGGGCGCGCCGCATGCACTGTTGAATGGGCCTATTTAAGTGCGCGACTCTTTCTGCGCTCATATCTCCCGAAGCGTTCGATATATCGAAATTTCATAGAAGAGATCATTTATTCTAAATAGCTAGAGGAATATTTTGTCATTTAACTTTTTTCTGTAGCTGTAATAGTTTAGGAGATAGAACGGTTTTAAAAATTAAATTGTTAATAACAATTGAACTGCTAATTTTTCGAGCTGGGAACCAAAAAATCGAAATCAGCGACCCCGAAAACGTAAATGTCACCCAAGTTCCCTCTGGGACACCACCATCGGAACAGGAAGTGCATGGGCGTAAGGGACTATATTCTGTATTATCCCCGCATCCTGCTTTCCATTCAATTTGTACCTTAAAAACATCTACGGTTTGACCGAGTAAAATAGCTCGGGGATAATACAGAATATGAATATACCGGTCGAAATAACATTTCTCATTGTAATTCATATTATTGTTTGTACTGCTAAACCTGTTTGATGTATCAGAGATAGCCATATTCATAGATCACAATTACCGTTGAATTTTGAAGCCGTCAATTAGGTAACATCACTCTTAAACTTTTAATTATTCATGTAATCATCAATTTAAATATTCACCTTTTAATTATTTTATCAATCAATAATTTAGGTAAAAAGAATGCGGATTATTTGGTTAATCGATAATCCTTTTTAAGAAATTAGAAATCTGCACTTAATGGAAAATTTACAGTTCTATATTATCCAATATTTAATTAATCATCGATCGCAAATTTAAACCATTAATATTCTATTATTTTTTAATTTTGATAAGTATATTGGAACATTTATCAACGTAAGTCGCAAATCCTTTTAATATTGAAGATATCTAATCTTGATGGCCATCCCTGTGATGTACAAATTATTGAAATTAATTCGGAGTCATGTATTGCTATACTTTACCGAGAAATAATTGATCTGAAAAATTCTAATCAATAAATCACTTCCACAGGGCTACGCACCATACCCCCCAGCTCCTCAGCAGTACTCCCACGGTCCCGTCATCTACGGACCGAATGGCCAAATTCAATCACCGCCGCACGTGTCAACGCCCCCGACCCAGCCCGTCGAAAGCCTTCCCTCCATCAAGGAACCTCCAGCCCCTCTGGTCCCCTACGGAACAACCCCTCCAAAGCCTCTCAGCCGTCCCTCATTCATCGTGCCCCCCGCCGATGTCCAAATAATAATCGACAAGATGGCCAGTTATGTTGCGAAAAACGGCCGAGACTTCGAGGCAATCGTGAAAGCCAAAGGAGATCCTCGATTCAACTTTCTCGAGCTGTCACACCAGTATCATGGCTACTATGCTCACAAATTGACAATCTACGAGGGTGGTGTCAATCCAAAAGTCTTAACTGAAGAGGAGCTTCTTCGTAAGCAGGAACCTCAGCAAGAAAAGGAGAAGAAATTGGAAGAACTACAGAAGAAACAACAGAGAATGGAGGAAGTTCAAAAACGAGTCAAGATGATTCAAGCGAAGAAGAAAGGAGATAGGCAAATCACAACAGTGTCGTTTTCGATAAAGAAACCGAAGGAGGGAGAGGCGACTGTCATGGAGAAACGCAGTGCTCTACCGATGGAAGAGAGTGATGATGATGGGGATGCGGAGAAGAGGGAGAAGGAGGAAAGCTCTAAACCTTCGACCCCTGAGCCTCCAGAGCCACCGAGAATCAGTGACCAAGGGAGGAAAGATTCTGAGGAGAAGGAACTTGTGGATTTGACAGATGACATTCTCGAGGACTGTCAGAATCAGATAAGGATCAAGCAAGCAGAGGATAAGATCAAGGATAAATTGGCTGCTGCAGCCAGGGACAAGCTTGCTGCAACTTCTAGGGAACGATTGTTGCAGATAGAGAGAAAGAAGAAGGCTGCGATGTTTCTCAGTCAGATTCAAGCACCTAGTGCTCCTAAGATAGTTATGGAGAGGATTGAGGATGACTCGGATGAGGTTCACTCGATTCCATCGCCCACTCTTGAGGACTCTGGGGGAGGGACTGGAAACTCACTCATGAGCAGACTCAAGAGCGCTGATCTTGGGATCAATCGCACTAGGATGAGGTCCAGATCAAGAAGTAGAAGTAGGAGTGGGAGTGAGAGCAGGAGTAGAAGCAGCAGACATCGGTATCATAAGAAGCATAAAAAGAAGAAGAGTTCGCATAAGAGGTAAGTAGAAAATTGAAAATTACAAATAAGGCCCCTGTGAAAATTTTATTATCTTGAAATTTGAGGGGTTTTGCAAAAAAAAATGATTCAAATTGAATCAACCTTGATGGTATGGGAGATTCCGACTTAAGGATATCCAAGTACTTTGGCTACTTTTTCTCCAGTGAAATGCTTTTCTACTTTTGTAGTCGAACATCAGTTTTCATTTGAGCTCCATTTCTCATAACCCTAAGTTTCTGGACAATGATTTTAAGCTTCTTATAATAATTTCATCACTTAAACTGTGCAAGTCGGAATTTGAATCACGATATTGAACCTTTAAAAACATTTTAAAAATTTGAAAAAAATTAGAAAGTTTATTGTTGGAAGAAGTTTAATGAAATAATTGAAAAATGACAATTTGAAAATTACGAGCATTTTCTGTAAATTTAAATTTATAAGCAATCAATTTTCCACCACAAAAATTATTTATTCGGAATCGTGACAAATTTATTTATATTTAGAATTTCACTAGAAATGGATTTCATGCCTAAAAAATAAGGTTTCCGAAAGTTTAACCAATTCCAGTTATTTATTCATAAACAAATGTTTTTAAAAAATCATGATTTTTTTCAAGTTTTTCTCACGCAATTTAATTGACAAATTTGATGATTGAAAATGGTTGAATCGCTATTGTGGTCTGTATCAAACTGTAAAAGATACTTGGATATCCTTAAGTTATTGCAGTTTTAAATAGAACTGATTTCACAATAACCGATGAAAAAATTTTCACAGACAGCATTCTGTATTTAAATAAATTGTTTTGTCGATACTACTGAGACAATTTCCCACGTTGAGGGATAATAAAAAAGTATGCGTTTTGCAATTTCCACTCCCAGCCCGTCTGGCACGTGCCTCGACGAAAGTGAGAGGATAAACACATATGGAAACAAAAGAACAATGCCCACCCTCCCGCGGAGATTCTCGATAATCAAAGTCCCTTTATTGAAGTGATAGCAATCATAAAATTATTTATGCCACTCATGCCTGAAACCGGCTGGATTACACACTCGACGCTTCGCGTCTCGTGTCTAATTCAGCCGGTTTCAGGCTTCGTGACATAAAATTTTGTTCAGTACTTGTTGGGAAATTTCGTCCTTAACGTGTGTGGTTACATCACTCGCCTTCGGCTCATGCTGTAAACCCCACACACGTTAAAGACGAAATTGCCCCACACGTGCTGAAATATACTATT
>NW_021680423.1:1545286-1587354 GCF_001412515.2 Diachasma alloeum
CCCCCCCCCTCCACCCCCAGACTTCATCGCGCACTTATCATATAAAATAGTATACGCAACACGTGCGGACAGCAGACGGTCTCACTCGGGCGGCACTAACCGCCTGCTTTCCGCACTAGTTGCGTAATGTACTATGAAAGGTATGAAACACGAAATGTGAGATGAGCAGAAATGGTAATGTTATAAGGATTCATTACAATTTCATAATTTAAGTAATTTTTTAATTTCATAAATTTTTTCCAATATGTAATGGTGCCCAATAAGAATGATGAATCAGCTATCAAAAAAATATCTCGTCCGTATTTGACTGTTTTTTGTGACAATTACAATGTTACGCATTCACAAATTTAGCTCTAAATATAGTATTATATTTTTGGAATTATCACACGTACAAGTGAGTTTACAACAGTAAACAAAAATGATAATAATTTTATACTGAGTTTCTATGGAATAATTGCCCTTCTAAATCAACCAAAATATCTAACAAAATTCAAATTCTTAAGTGGAAGCTACTATGAGTTTTTAAACTCGCAGGCTATTGGAATGAGATTTCTCATACATTGAAGATCGATTATATATGTCTAAAAAGGAACCATTTGTGCAAAAAAATTGTTTATTGTTCGTTAGCCCCGCAGATGCTTAAAATGTTAAAATTAATTCAGGGCTTCCAATTTTTGAGCTATAGAGGTTTTTTTTCAAAATTTTTGAAAAAATGAGTGCAATAACAATTACGAATTAGTTTTTGGAAATTCAACCCTTACACAGCTAATTTCGTTTTTTTTTAATAAAAAATTGCACCATTCATGTAAAATACCCCGAAAAATGTTTCTGAAAGAAACGAGAATATATTTTAAATATTTTCAGGATAATTTTTCTGCCTATTTTACATGAATGGCGCAAATTTTTAATTAAACAAAACGAAATTAGCTGTGTTGAAGTCGAATTTCAAAAAGGAATTCGTAATTATTATTGTATTCATTTTTTCACAATTTTTTTCTCAAATATTGTTAAGCATCTGCGGAGCAAACGAACAATAAACAATTAATTTTTTGCACTAATTATTCGTTTCTAGACATATATAATCGATCTTCAATGCATGAGAAATGTCACTTCGATAGCCTGTGACTTTTAAAACTCATAGTAGTCTCCCGTTAACTTCTCAGAAAGTAAGAATATGGCAATGACTCGGCGATTCAGCATCGAATAAATATTATGATCGTAAATATTTCTCAACAAGGAAATTAAGGCAGCTTAACCCCTCACGAACGGGGCCCTTTTGTTTCCAAGCGTGCTATACGCTCGATACAACTAGAACGCGATGACTTCTAATCAACGTGAAATTTTCAACCCATATGTAATTGAAGCTACACTATTCATTTTCCCGCTGTTATTTGTTAGGTTGAGTTACTTTATAGTTTTGAAAATATTAAATTTTGAAGAGAGTCATGCACATTTTCATGGGTCAATACATGGTATCGACCCCGTACGAGAAGGGTTAATCGATTGAGATGTTCTCTGATCCTGAGAATAATACTTTCGAAAATTTTTTAGAATATGAATATACCTCGCAAACTACTAGCCCCATAACACTCAAATTATGATGGATTTCCCAGCTGTATTCTCAGAGTTATTGATATAGTTATAGAGTCGAAAACGTTAAAACGAGAAGAGGACGCTTCGCGCGCATATTTTTTTCCATGGGTGCCAGAATAGTAAAACCTTACCGTTTCTCAATTTCATTAATTCTTATCTCAATAATAATGCAGGAAAAATGAATGGTTTCAACGAAGTTTTTCACAATGAGAATTTAATTGTTGAATAATTTATTCGAAATCGCCACAATCCTCTTAATCTTCTTCATTTCTCTTTCACTTTTTGCGTTCTTTTTTATTTTTAGGGATATATTAGATACTATATACATATATACTATTTTATATATGTATTTTTTTATTACAGTAAGAAATTAATTTCTTTTTTTTACAATTACTGTAAACAGAAGAGTACAGTGCATATATATGGACATATATATATATATATATATATATATATATATATATGGACATTATATTACATTATTTGGTAAGCGGAATAGAGGCTTCAATAATCGTTACACTGGATTTTTTAAAAATTTCAAATAGTACCACCTCAAACAATCAATTGATGAATAGCTTCCATCCCAAAGTAAAGTTCTCTAAAAAAAAACTTCTGTTTTCCTCACATCCACAAATATTCACAACAAAACCTCGTCTATTGTGGAGTTAACGTTGTACCCTATGATCGGAAAGCTAAAAATACACACCTGTTATCAAAGAAATCGAAAAAAACCTCTCAATTCTTCATTTTCAGTTACGACAGTCCTAGCTCATCGAGATTCCAGCACTCCAAACGTTCTAAAAAATCATCTTCACGGCACAGAACTCGTTCTCGATCACCATCAAGACGCTATCAGGGACATCGAACCCGCAGCGACTCGAGTGCCTCATCCTCCCTCTCTTCATAAACCTCAAACGCCCTGGAACCTATTGTAAAAGTGTAAATAATCAATAATTATTATCACCAAGATAATTTACTACGATGCTTTCTTAGAGAATAAACAGAATGAGGAATTAAATACCTGAAGTAAACAGAATACCATGTTTTCCCTAAAAAAATTCAATGACGACAATCATCGAGATTACCAACGCTCAAACAAAACGCGATAGATCTCGTGCTGTCTAGATCACATGTTTATAACAACTAGACTCGTGCTGTGACCCTGAAGCTTCCAATGTGCGTTTCAATGCGATAAAACCAAGAGAAGCAGAAAATTCGCGGACAGCAACTTGTGAACTAGATTTCACTGACTTTAGTCATCACCTATGAAGATCAAAATTGTACAAAATTGGGGAGGGAAAGAAACATTTGTTTTCTCCTCGAAACATGATAACGGAAAAAACTAGTGTGGAAAACGAAATTATAAGAAAATCTAATAAAGCGATTTTCCCCTAAATTTTCACAATTGTCATGATCTTGTTTTTCACTCCACCTGATGGCATTTTTACCACCGTTATCAGCCGATCAGTAAGACCCCTTATCAGTTAATATGCTTAGCCTGGGCAGATTTTTGCACCCTAGTATCCACGAAAACACCTGGATAATGAGGATTTTCCCTCGATAATTGTTTTTGAGTTATGTACGACGTTGAACTGAAATTGTTTCTAATCACACTTGAAAAGGAATATTAAAATGAATGACGCAGGTTCCCCTTTCGGTCCCTCGTAATTTATCTACCCATTTCAACTGCATACAAACCGCGATTATAAATGTGTTCCCATGTAGCCGTCAAGGGAACTCGGTGTAATCCACAGTCCAATGACATTAGGTAATAAAATTGACCTCTACTGGATCCTCCTGTGGACTTCGAAATTCATACGTAACGACCAACTATCAGACACCATAAATCACTTATAATTACTGCTATCGTTCATCCACGAGATTTGTTGCTTTCAATTATGATAAAATACGGATAAAAGCAGAAGAATCATCCACATCGTCAAATTATCTTAAAACAAGAGGGAAATTGCTCTCGTATTGAATATAGTAGTCATTTTTGTTAATAAATTAGCAATATGCTTCTGAATGGTTATTTTCCACACCATTTCCTTCTATCATGTATAATTCATTATTTCATTTTATTAAATTGTATGAGATGGCTTTTCGACTAATTTTGTCAGATGTTCAACTTAGTTGAATATTATTATCATTATTATTCTTGCTACCTAAATTAATTTATACTACTTTATTTTATTTTACTTTATTTCAATTTTCGTCTTCACAATTAGATTAATTTAATTTTATCCATTCTTATTCTCATTATACATATATTTTTTCCTTAATTCACAAGTTACAACATTGAATGCAGAGGAATTATGTTAAAGATCAGTAAAAAGTTTTTTTTTTTTGATCAAAATAAACACAAAACAAAAGTCATTAGAAATCTCATTCGGGTAACAGAAAAATCTTTCCATGTATTCCTGAAAAATTTTTAATCTATTTTTCCATATTATGACCAGGAAATAAAAAATGAATCAGAAAGGGATAATTGGCTAGAAAATAGATTTTTTTTTCGAATAATGAGAGAATATCCATAAATTCGATTTCTACCCTGGCCTTTTGGTAGAATGAATACAATAAATGACAGAAATTGAGAATTGAAGACGACAAATTTTGTGGGATTATTATTATATAATTATTCTCATCTTTTATACAACCAATTATCTTTTTTACAGTTCTATCTCTCCCATCAGCCCTTCGATCAAATGTTAATAGAAAAATTTTATTTATACGCACTTGAATAAATTTGAAACATCGCATTTGAAAAAACCATCAGAAAGCTCACTTTCGGAGAAATTCATGAAAAATTCAAAATTCTCAACAATCATCATAAAAATCAAATCAACCAATATAGCTATCGTAATCACCTTTTAACTTCAACTTAGCGTCATTGAAACAAACATTTTAAGCTATAATTGAATTCATTTGAAGTATGATATCCAAAGATATCCGGCGAATTCTGATTTTAAAAAATACTGAATTTTGGCAAACTTTCAAATAAATCAAAATAACGTTTTTTGCCATCGCCTTCATCTTCGAACGCAGTCAAACGGACTTCCAAATAACTTTAGTTATTGTGGAAAAAACAATTTTTGAAAAATTAAAAAAATTGATAAATTAATCAAATTTTAATTAAGGGCGATTGACAGGGCTTAACAATACCTACATTTGAGGAAAAAAAGATTTAATTCCGTCGATTCATTAGCCAACAATCGAAGAAAATTTTGTTTACATACGTACACACATGCATACATACGTACCGGCACGGTCTAAAAATTGCCTCATCGGACTTTTTCGATCATAATGGGCCGATATAACCCGAAAAATCCCAAACTTTAATTTTAACGATTACAGTGCTTCCATTCGGAAACAAAAAAACTTTGTATTTTACTTGAACTAAACAAATGATGTTGAGGAATATCAAAAGGAATGTAGAAATTTTATTATCAAGCTTGCATGTCACATGTGCCGAAAAGGGAGGAGATATGATTATGATTCGACGGCGAAGGGATTATCGTCATTTAACGGAGAAGTTTCATTAATTGTTTTGCAATCAGATCCGTTTGATTAACTGAACAACGCAATTGTGAAACGAAATAAGTTGGGGTTTGAATACAAATTAGACGGATGAGTTTTTTTTTGTGTACTTCTCCGACATGACTCATCAAACTTTATTCTGATGGATCGCACTTTGGTCTGTAAAATAACTTTTCTATCCAAATTTATCCGTTGATTTACTAGATGCTTCGATAACAAATTATCCCACACGGAAAAATTTATATTTTGAAAAAGATACTAAAAAATATCTTAAATTGGCCCAATTTATATAAAAAAATATATAAAATATATGGTTTATATATTTTTTTAATATAATTTTTATTTTATTTTTTGAAAAAAAATATGGAATTGGCCCATATTATATATTTTTTAAATATATTTTTTGATGGGGAATCTGTTAGATATTTCTCTTGGATTACGAGACATCTTTGAAGAGTCGGTCATTTATAAACCATCAATCATCTCATTCTGAATGTGAATCTTTGGTTATCAATTTCTCATGACAAGCATATCAGCACGAAAGGCGGAAAAACGTCGGGAGAATTAACAAATACAATGACGATAATGCAATGGAAATGTAACTATCGTCATTTAGAAAATTCTCCATCGATCCAATTTTCCACATTTCACATTAATATTTCTAGTATCACGATATATTATGATAAGGGAACATAACATTCCTGAGGTCATCGAGGTGACTCATGAATTTATAAAACTGGGAGACGTGAGGAAGATTGTCAGTCTTTGTGACAGTAATCCTAGTGAACGTATCAATTACTCACAGAAATGACCACAAAATTCGCAGTAAGTAGAATTTTCGAAAAATTTAATCGTCACGCTTATTTAACTAACAAGTTTAGTCTGAACCGAACCAGTCTAAGCTATGAATCTTAGTTGCTTTGTAGGTCAAACTGGAACAGTGTGACTTTATGAACTACTTTGTCCATTTTTATGGCTTTTTGGGGTTCATACCAGCTGCGCCCCGCTGCGAACACTTGATTAATTCGAATACGATGAATCAATGATTTTAAAAATTATATATCTCAAGGGGGGAGGGGCCAGTTGAGGAGCCCGGTACATTTACACGAGTACCAATCATAATAGATTTTACATTCATTTTCAACTACCTAGGTCGTTTTAATAATTTTAAGTCTTAGACATCCAGTTTTATCGTTTTGTACATGTTGAGAATAACGTCATTGAAATTACTCCGTCAAATGCTTGGCGGAGGGGAGTAGGACGGTAATAAACTTTAACATTCTATCACATTTTCGGAAATAGATCATACTTACCGATCTTTTCATTCAAAAATATTCGCTTCTCTCGAGTGAAAGCAGCATTGGGCATCTCTCGATAACCGCAGTGTTTTACATGACATTGTAAAAAACCCGTAATTTAAGTAATAAATGTAAAAAACCAGCCGACGTTACCTTTTATTGTAAACCGTGAAGCTTCGCGATGATTATGACTCGCGAGGGGGATAAAAATCACGAGGTTCATATCTCATCAGGATCATACGTAAGGGTCATACCGTGTAAGGGATGAATTTTACAAGCGTTAATCTCATTATTTATTGATCTCTATTGAATTCGTCGTGTCATGATCTTTTGTCTTGACATTAACTTGTTCCATTCAGCATTGTTAAATGAAAAAACTAGTTCAATTGTCTTTGGTGGCTTTTTTGAACTTTTCGAAATTTACTCTTTATGAGGTATGAGGCTCATGTTTTTGAGTTTCTTAAAATGCCGTAAATCGTACTACATGATGTAACAATATTTTATGCCCCAAGTACCGAGAACCGCGTTCTAACCGAACAAAGTATGTGTCCTCGGAACATAATATACTATTTTTTATGATATTTATGTATCCAAAACTGCCTTTTCCTCAGTCGGAATAAATCATTCTAGTAACCGAAAATTGGAAGCTTTTCGAAGTAATGTAAGAAATGTAAAAAACCCGTCGAGTTAATTTACCTAGATTATGTCCTTAAAAAACTGTAATTTACCAAAGTAATTTACATGCCTAACCCTGAGTGAAAGGTAGATATTCAATGAAATATTCAGGTCCCAAATTTGATTAGAAAATTGAAAAAAATTCATGCAAGTTCCTTATTGTTCCGATATTCTCTTTTCCTCAACCAGTCTCAACTACAACATTCCATCAATAAGAATAAAGAAACGATACAAGCAACTTTTTTTCGAATGCTAACGTTTCGAACGTTCAAGGAGCTCCTCGTCACTCTCTAACTTCTTTTTCACCCTTGAATTTTCATTCACGCTTGATTTCAACAAATCAAATGCAAAAGACAGGTAGGTTCGAATTCAAGCGATGTTATTAAGCTCATTAAGAGTAAAGTGATGAAATAAAATAAGTTTAAATTGACTTCAAGGGAATTTTTTAATTAATCTTTTTGAATCTAACGGCGCTATAAACATATTTCTGTGACAATCGGTTCGATCTCCATTCCCCTTGGATTTGGAAATATCGCCCAACAAGTAAGGAGAATTAATACATGGATCGGAGTCTTCAATCAATAATTGTGAATCGAAGGGAGATAAAGTGTGGTAACAATGACATGTGCTTTTGATGAAAGCTTTTCAGTGGCTTTGCAAAAGAGGTTTCCATTGAAAATTTGTCCATCGTCCCTGGGTTCCAAGATATTTTTCAAACATAACTCTAGAAGTGGTTATCATCAATTAAACAATATCTATCCTGCGGTTGAGAATTTATTCTAAACCCAAACTTTGCAACGAAAATATTTTATCGTATCTCCTTAAGGATATTCAAGTATGTTTTATATAGTTTGGTACAGACCACAGTATAGATTCAACTATTTTCAGTCATTAAATTTATCAGTTACATTACGTGAGGAAAATTTGAAAAAAAAATCATATACCCCATCATTAAAGTTACATTTTGCACAGAATTATTATTTTGTCAAATATCCGTTGTTTATAAATAAATAATTGAAATTGTTTAAACTTTAGGAAACCTTATTTCTTAGGCTTGAAATCGATTTCTGGTAAAATTCTCAATATGAATAAATTTGTTACGATTCCGAACAAATGATTTTTATGGTAGACAATTGATTGTTTATAAATTAGTCATAGAAAATGCTCGTAATTTTCAAAAATTGCAATTTTTTAATTATTTCATCAGTCCTCCGAAAGTAAACTTTCTAATTTGTTTTTTCAGATTTTTAGAATGTTTTCTAACGGTTCAATATCGAGATTCAAACTCAGACCTGCAAAGTTTTAAAAATAATAAAATCGTTATAAAATGTCCGGAAACTTACGGTCAAATGGGGCTCACATGAAAGCTTTGATGTTCGACTACAAAAGTAGGAAAGCATTTCACTGGAGAAAAAAATAGCCAAAGTACTCACAGCAAAAACGAATGTCTGAATTTCACACACCTTTTGTAGACATTTTTCAGACACTAAAAAACGTCTGAATAAAATGAAAATGTGTCTGAATTTCAGACGAACAGGTGCCCAAACATCTTAATTCATGTTTGAAATTGAGACAAATTTTTATTTCATTCAGACGTTTTTCAGTGTCTGAAAAATGTCTACAAAATGTGTGTGAAATTTAGACATTCGTTTCTGCTGTGCTTGGATATCTTCAAGCTTCTTCGAGTAAGATTTATGAAAATGACAATAGGAAACTTGTATGCATTTTTTTTAATTTTCTAATCTCAAGTTTGGAACCTGAATAATTCATTTTTCATTCACAGACGTTTGTAATATTGCTCATTAATTAATAATTAATTGTTAAACGTTGAAGATTTCAACCGCTTTGAAATCGCTACTAAAGTCACAGACGGTCCAGCGCTGGACCAATCACAGAATGGCTCTAACCGACTTGACCCAATCTTGAGCTGCGCCTCGGCCAATGGAGGACGACAACTCCCCACTCTCTTCTTTTCGGACCAATGAAGCGTTACCTGACCGTCTTCATGACGTCATAACCGAAAAATTGGCCTAACAAAACGACTGATATTCAATTATTTATTATCATCGTAAGACATTTAGGCAATATTTCTCTATAATTTTCGCCGTTTAGGCGAGGAAAAATTATAGAGGAATGTGTGAATACGGGAATTAGAAAGAATTGAGCTTATGCAAGTTCCAAATGATTTTCTCCGTCAAAGATGTCTCGGCTCAAGGCGGAATTATCGAGTTTGAACCTGCAAAAATCCTTGTAAAAAAATGTTCTTCGTCGTTCAGTGTTGAGATGGTCCTATATTTAAAGAGTGATGGGATGATATATATGAATTTCTCATTGTTAGCTCAGAAAAACTCCTTAGCCATATTGAAACAGTCTTTGGGCTCCTAGAATTTTTTCCTGGTTATTTGAAAAAAAAAAAAAGATATTGCAATGGCTCACAGAGATATTGCAAGCTCTAGGTGGGGGGGAGAAGAGTCTTTGTGTCGCGTTATCTGGTTTGTTCTCAACTTATCACGTAGCTCGAGCCGCCGAGAAACAAGTGGGGAGAGATGTTAGCGTATTAAAACCGCGAGATCTCGGGGCAAGCGCTCAGTTCCGACTGGATCGTCAGTTTCAAGAGAATTTCTTTACTTGAATTATTTTGCGCAAAGACCAGAGTCTTTGCGTGGCACTGGAGTTTTTTACACTTTGAAAATTATTTTCAACGGTAGAAAAATCTATTCTCTGGGTGTGGGCGTTCCCTGACACGGTACAGCTCTTACCCCATTGAACCAGATTGATTCTTTTATTATTTTTCGGGGGTGAATTTGGAATTGAAATTAATACGAGGCAATCATGTTCACCATCATGACGTATCGCGCTGCGCAACAGCCTGGTAAGAAACTTTACGAGTTGGAATACAAATCATTAAAATTGTACTCAGTTTATTCATTCGATTTTTTTTTTTTTTTTTCAATTCTCTGATTTTAACAATTCAAAAATGAACTCTTGGATCCTTGAAAGTTCGTTTGTGGATACTCAATCGAAAATATAATGAATTTCTCAATAACTCGATAATGATTATTGAATATTTCATTTTGAATTCATTTTATATCAAAAATTTTTTCATTCCTATATTAATAAAAAATTAAAAATCAGCGCAAAAAATAATTCCGAATATATTATTATAATATATACTTTATCCAGTAAAATAAATAAATAAGTAATATCACATCAATTTCCATGAGATTCTATAGAAAATGAATTGAAATGTGATAATCCAATTGATAAATGATAAATGATTTTTCTTTAAAATTTTCAGTCCCATGGCCTGACCACCACGGCCATCATTCTCGACCCATCCGAGAAGCTACGACCGGAGGCCGTGTATGCGGGAAAATCGGAGAGTCAGTTCAGAGATTACTCCGTAGACCCCAGCGACCCAATTAAAGAGCGGGTCAGAAAGACATATCAAAATATGCACACATACCAGACCGTCGATTTTGTTCGTTGTTAGTTGATTTTTCTTTCTTCATTTCTGTAACAAGAAACATATGAGTCATTAAAACCACCATTTTTTACGCATATGGTTTCATCCTTCACGCTCCACTATCCCTACGCAGAATTATGTAAATACTATTCGGTGACTCATATGATATTTGCATCGACAGTTATCAAAACAAGACGGAATTCAGCGGAGGATTCGTATAATGATTTTTTTGCACTTTCTGAAATAAAGTAATGAATCAAATTTCATTGATCTTGTTACTTATCATTGAGCTATCGTTCATCTAATTTATTCACTTAAATTCGAACCTTTCAATTTTATTGATGAGAGAATTCCGCAGAGGAGTAGTTAATTGGTCTACATATCTTGTATCCACGGAGAAAATTATTTGGTGAATTTTTTTTTTATCATTATTTTACATCGCTTCGACCCGGTCAGGGTATACTGCGATGATAATCAAGACTTTAAAGTAGATCGCACCATTCTACCCGGCCGGGATTGAAACTCGGAACTTTTCGCATGTGAGACAACGAACATTTAGTGAATTTCAACAACTGATTGTTGAAATTCACCAACCGGTTGGTAAATCATTCTTTTCAACACCTAGTTCGTGAAATTCACTAAATAATTTTCGCCGTGTATTTCAGATTAATTATTTTAGATATCTCGGAATTTAGTGAGTTTAGGGTAAAAAGTCAAGAGCTTTTCTGTAAATTGGTAAATTCGCTACAAGAAAGGGTTTGATGAACTGTTCCAAACGACTTCTTTTGTAGGTGTTGGCAACAAAATCGACTCATCATTGACTGATTTCGCTCGAATTATAATCGGAATTTAATCGGATCTTTATGGATATTCAACACAGTACGCGCTCAGCATCGACGAGTATCAAAAGGAGACGAAATTCAGTGATGATTTCGTAAAATGATTTTTTTGCAGTTTTTGAAATAAATAAAGTAAATGAGTGAATGAACTTTGAATAATATTCTATTTGTTATTGAGATACCATTTTTCACGTTCATCGTATTCATTTGCAATAAACTCGAAACTTTTTTAAATTTTATTTACGAGAAAATTCTGCAGACAAGTGGAAATCTGGTCGGTTTAGAGGATAGAGTCAAGACCTTTGCGAGGGACCATTCGTTTGGAAATCCGGTGATACAGATGACTATGATTGCTGATGTCACGTGATTTCAGGGAGATTTCCATAATTTCATGCAATCATTGATTTCATGTGATTGCCCCGCATTTTTTGGTGATTTCGGGATTTCAGATAATTTTAAATGATTTCAAATTTTCGATTTTATCTATTAGGTGGCGTAGGAGGGAATGAGGGTAGAACCCGGTCCCTGACGGAACCTGTAGACTGCTAGTAGAGAGTGAGTTGACTCTCTATTTGTTCCTGGAGTGGAGAGAAAGTTGAGAGTTCGTGGAGAGTTGGACTGACAGGGCCAATTCTCTACTCATGAGTACTTTTAGAGATTAGATAGCTGAGGGGAGGACTATTTTGGGCTTCGTGGATTTAGACCCTTGAGTAATCTGACCCTCTAATCTTTAGAACCTTAGACCTCATGCCTCTTTGAACCCCCAGACCCGAAATTTTTTGTGAACGCTGAATGTTATGGCCCTAAAACCTTCCAACCCCTACAGATTATGAATCATATATTGTGACCCTTATATTTTCAGACCCTTATTGATTTTGACCCTAAAAATTTCTGACCCTTAAAAAAGTCTGACTGTCAAATATTTGAACCATATTATTTAGTAGACAGTTGGTCTCATTTTAAGGGTCAAAAATAATATGGTTCAAATATTTGACAGTCAGACTTTTTTAAGGGTCAGAAATTTTTAGGGTCAAAATCCAAAATCTTAGGGTCACAAGCATTAAGGGTCACAACATATTGAGTCCGCAATCCCATCTATCCACTTTCCACAAATTGTAGAGAGTGGAGAGTAGCCCCCACCAAGCATCCGATCCCAACTCTCTACTCTCTAGAAAAAGTAGATAGTAAAGAGTTGGCCTCATTTTAAGGATCAAAAATAATATGGTTCAAATATTTGACAGTCAGACTTTTCTAAGGGTCAGAAATTTTTAGGGTCAAAATCCAAAATCTTAGGGTCACAAGCATTAAGGGTCACAACATATTGAGTCCGCAATCCCATCTATCCACTTTCCACAAATTGTAGAGAGTGGAGAGTAGCCCCCACCAAGCATCCGATCCCAACTCTCTACTCTCTAGAAAAAGTAGATAGTAAAGAGTTGGCCTCATTTTAAGGATCAAAAATAATATGGTTCAAATATTTGACAGTCAGACTTTTCTAAGGGTCAGAAATTTTTAGGATAAAAATCTAAGGGTCAGAATCAATAAGGGTCTGAAAATATAAGGGTCACAATATATGATTCATAATCTGTAGGGGTTGGATGGTTTTAGGGCCATAACATTCAGCGTTCATAAAAAATTTCGGGTCTGGGCGTTCAAAGAGGCATGAGGTCTAAGGTTCTAAAGATTAGAGGGTCAGATTACTCAAGGGTCTAAATCCACGAAGCCTAGATAGGCCTCCCGTCAGCTATCTACTCTCTAAAAGTACTCATGAGTAGAGAATTGGCCCTGTCATTCCAACTCTCCATGAACTCTCAACTTTCTCTCCACTCCAGGAACAAATAGAGAGTCGAACTATCCACTGGTTCCGCTAGGGGAGGGAAAGAAATGCATCATAATGCAAGAAAGCTCAAGCATAAGAGTTACAAAGGGGGTGAATGTAGGGATGAAACCATCAAGGTGAAGCCATAAGAATCAAATAATTTTTGTTTTTCATTCATTCGATAAATTATTTATTGATTCAATAAAATAGCGAACAACGTACATTTCATACTTTCGACTAATCGAAATAAACTCTCCATTTGGATCACTAATGAACGGACATTGGAATTAGAAACATTTAATAACTTCTTTATATATCTTTTCAACTATTTCTAAACTTTTCTTGGTAATCACAGAGGGGAAATTGTCTGGCGATATTGACCAATGGCCACATTTGTGTTCAAATTTCATAAATTTTGAAGGTAAAAACAGGAAAAAATGAAGTTTTTCGTAGTTATGCGAGACAAAATCGATGGGGTCCGTGATTTTCCCCAGTTATTCCCATATTCTGTGATATATCACAAACTGTTCAAAGGGTCCCAAGGCCCAGTGAAAAGTTTTAAATTTCACAGACGGGTTATTTAGGGATATACATTGAAGAATGCCGAAGCGTTACTGCCCACTTCTTAATAGAAAATATCCAATAGAAGCTATTATGCAAAAAAATCAGTAGACATCAATCAGTAAGAATCAGTAGTCATCTTTCTATACAACTTTTTCGAATGAGACATTTAATTGAAAGTTCAATAAGTATTCAATCCAAATTTATAGTGAATTTGTGATGTTTTGAGATGAAATTTTTTCGTACATGAATATGAGCTTATACTTCCAATTTTTACGGAATTGTAGTAGTATTAAAGTGGTTTAGAGTAAATTAGTACTGTCGATGATGCAATTATCCCCGAAACGGCTGATTTCAGGACTACCTCCTCAAAAAGATGAGAAAATTTCGCATCGAAAAGATCTCCGGCTCATTTCCACAAAAATTACTCATTACCGCGATCATTCTAAAATCAACAACGCTAAAACCTTTATTATTCGAGTAATTATCAATAAAAGAAAAAATGCCACCAACAGAATGTCAAGGAACAGTTTTTGCAAGAAATTTTACAATTCACAAAAAAACTTGTCTGATGATTTCCTCAATTGCCATTTTGACCAGATAAAAGTATTCAGTATTTGGGGTCACAAGACTACTTCATATCAGTTTTATATGAACAAGATCGAAGGCGCGCTCCGCGCGCCTAACAATTTGATAGATTTCATATGATTCATCACGTTATTATTGTAAGTTGATTAAAATCATTATGTTCTTTCACGTATACGAATTTCTGTAGTATTACTAAGGAGAAGTTCGTTGGAAGCGATGATAACTTCTATTGAAAGTCCATAAATTTTTTTCCATTGCAAAGGGACAGAAATTTCCATTGAGAATCAATAGGCAATAGCGCAAAAGTTATAAAAACTTGCATTAGAAAACGAAGGATTTTCGATAGAAATCTATGGAAACTTCTATTGAAAGTCCCTGAAAAATTCGGCGAAATCCATGAAATTTTCAATTGAGAATCAATACATGCCCTGTTAGAAATCATCAACATCACTCATATCAATATTATCAACAAAATCAGTATCATTATCATGCATGCGAGCTTTCTTTCAGACATGTCGGAATAAACGTGTGACATCTCCTTTTTATATAAAGAAGATAATTTCTTCGGAATCACTAATCTCTCATTATCCAAGGAATTACATAGTTTCAGAAATTCATATTCTTCAGTGATCTTGAAATTCGGATAAAATTTTTAATCAGCAGTACAAAAAGAGGGAATGAACCATGATTTTCGTCATTTCGAGAAAAATATACCAATAAGAAAGTTGTAAAATCCTGCTTGTAGCTCGGATGGATTACTGGTTGAAGTTCGATAAATTCAGGATGACCATCAAAGAGGCACTGAACAAGTTGAATGACCTTGTTGACGAAAGTGATCCTGATACATCGATGCCAAATATTTTTCATGCCTTCCAGACCGCTGAATCCATTCGCAAGGCGCATCCAGATTTGGACTGGTTCCATCTCACCGGTCTCATTCATGACCTTGGAAAGGTGATAACTCATACTCATCTGGAATTCTATTTGAATATACGTAATATATGTTCACGCAAATTGACGGAGTGCGACATAAATTTGATGTTTTTTTTGTTAGGTGATGGCCTTTTATGGAGAACCTCAGTGGGCTGTGGTTGGAGATACTTTTCCAGTTGGGTGCGCCTGGGCAGACTCAATTGTTTACCGTGATACAAGCTTTGATAATAATCCCGATGGTCAAGATAAGCGATACAAGTACGTAACCATTGATAACTTTATCATCATTTCTTCACTTCATTTATAAATGATTTCTTTTGTTTTTTTTTATTGGAAATTTACAATAACAGATTTTCAATCGCTGTGTTTTTTTCTTTATTTGGGAAAGACATTATATAGATTTGTTTTCTAGGTAAGTCTCCGATTTGGAAAATATTCATTGCTCTTTGCATTCTTCGCGATTTTATCATTAACTGTCGATGCAAGACAGTTGTACATTGAGTAGTAGAATCGTCTGGAATATTCTAGATGTATTTAACAGTGGTTAAACCGTTAGACAGTTTTCCAGATGATTTTTGGAATACCTAGAATGTTACATACTTTTCCTACGCTATGAATAATTCATACTATATAGAGTATACGACAAATGAAGATTCGAAATTGTTGGAAATAATATTTGAAAAATATTTATGTGCTGGTTCATCTCCATTGTTGTTAATTATCCAAAATTATCAAGAGATGTTGGAGAAAAATGAAAATAACACTTATCTAATTGTCATTTTGCCTTGAAAAATACTAGGATGTGTGTTTCACCTTTTATTTATTATTTTTCAATTCTTGTGTTCGAAAACCACCCCGCCTAAATTGTTATTAAGCCTTGTGTTCACTCTACCTCGAGTTTCCTTATTATTAGTCATCAAAAGTCTGATGAAACTTCTTGGAATTTCCGGACATACGTATTTATGCTGACGACATCCTTCCATTGTTCGCAGAATTCTGTTGGACGAATGTTTTTCCTTGAAAATGCAACAACATTCTGAAAAAAATCAGAGAATTTGAGAAACATCCGGTAAAATTGGAATTTTCTGTTGCAAATTGAATCAAATTATAATATTATACTTATAAATAAGTAAAAGAATCTCGACTGAAATTGAGTATTCTTAATACTTTATGAAGACTCCACTCAAAAAATCGTTCCGTGTTTAATCCAGGAAACGGTCTAAATTTGTCTAGTTAATAATCATTTAATACCGATACAGAAAAAGATGATGATGCAAATAGTTTGCGACGTGATTCAAGTATCAAATTTACTCAATTCATGTTTGTGATTGTCTTTCCGATTTTTTTTGAAGGAGTATATCGGACGAAGCTCCCATAAAATTTTTTAAGCGATTTCATTTTTTTCAGCGAGTTAAGATTTTTCAAAAAAATTCACTTTTTCCACTTGAATTTTGATTGTTTGAGAAAACGTGAAATGTTTGAATTTTTGTTACTTAGTTCGTGAAGCCTCGTTTCACGCACGCTGCGCGTGCTAAAAAGCCGCTCACGAACTTCGTAACAAAAATGTTTTTCTGGCGCGTCCATGTGGTCACAAGACGAGCCAAAGGCAAGTTTTTGCTGAAGGTGAAATTTTCTTCACCACAGTGACGAAAAATACTATTAATCATGAGGAATCGAATTTTCATTTTCACACATTTGGAGGTAATTGAAAAAGCTTCAAAATGAACGCAATTGAACTTAATTTATTCAATTTTTACAGCCGTTATGGCAAAATCAATTTTTTTTTCAATCTACAATTACTTGAAAACTTTATTTTATTTTATCTGGAATTTTAGGAGTAACTTGGGAACATAATTACTACTATTTTCAAAAAAGGACAATCATTTTTTTGCAGTCGTTCTTCGTCAAACGAGTGATTTTTTTTTCGAAAAATTCATTTTCAGGAGCATTGCGTAAATGACAAAGCAATAGTATATTTCGTCATTAGGCCGAAAAAAACTTTTCCGCTGAATGTGAGGTTTGCAGCACGAGCCGAAGGCGAGGGCTGCAATCATATTCGTCAGAAAAGTTTTTTTCGTGAGAAGACCTGGTAAACCGCAATTCTAACCTCGCTTCGCTCGGTTTGATCGCAGTTTACGGGCCTTCTGACGGAAAACTGCATTCATTATACGGTCCAAAAGTATTTTCTGACGAATGTGGCTTTGTAGGCCGAGCCGAAGGCGAGGCCTATAATCACATTCGTCAGAAAATACTTTGTGGACCTTGTGATGAAAATAACTATTTTTGGCCGTATGACGGACAATATTTTTTTCATGACGGCCGTAGGCAGAGATTCCCGGACGCGGAGCGAAGCGGAGCTACGTTACCGCCGGAATGACAAAAAAAAAATTTTCGGCTAGTAGTAGTTAAAAAAGTGATTTATTTCAAGCCATATTCCATTTCGGAATATATAACTATCCACCTGAATGCTATAGTGAGAGAGGGGACACTTAAGAATCCTGACTTATTTGATAATCAATGAATTCTAATCGTTTCTAATCGTTTTTGAATTTTGAAAGTGTTGGTTTTTGACTTTTTCAACGTTGTCGCCTCACATAAAATGTTAAAACAACTTGTGGAGATAATTTTTTC
Organism: Diachasma alloeum; assembly: GCF_001412515.2. Lineage (NCBI taxonomy): Eukaryota > Metazoa > Arthropoda > Insecta > Hymenoptera > Braconidae > Diachasma > Diachasma alloeum. The sequence continues at coordinate 1,563,227 of NW_021680423.1, forward strand.
CTCAGTATCCGGTCTAAATGTTACGGTAAAAAATATTACGCCATAATATTACGATACATAATATTACGATCCAAATTGTTACGGGGTCTAATTATTATCGGTCGTTTTTATTATTGGAAATAATATTACAACGTTTTTACCGACGTCGGTGTTATTATTTATTATTATTTTCCGTTATTTATAGTATATCTTTTGTTTCATAAATTCGTAATTTGTTGAATAAAAAACCTTTGTGTAATAGTAGTTTTGCGCCTTTCTGGCTGAGGATGAAGTGAAGAGGCATGATAATTATTTCAACGCACCCGTGTCGAGCATTCCGATATAATTAACTTTTANTTTTACCGACGTCGGTGTTATTATTTATTATTATTTTCCGTTATTTATAGTATATCTTTTGTTTCATAAATTCGTAATTTGTTGAATAAAAAACCTTTGTGTAATAGTAGTTTTGCGCCTTTCTGGCTGAGGATGAAGTGAAGAGGCATGATAATTATTTCAACGCACCCGTGTCGAGCATTCCGATATAATTAACTTTTATTGAAGAATCTTCGGTTTTGTGTGTGAATGTTTGAGGGAATTTTATTTTGTTTTGGGGGATTAATATAATCGTACCAACTCATACACCTGTTGAGTAATCGATGGTAACTGACCTCGGGTCATATTTTTTGGTGTTGGGCTATTATTGTATCGATTTGATTTTCGGAGAATTCCTAATCGAGCGGATAAAGGTTTGTCCTTGATTCCATACCTTTATGTAGGGTAATATTACGGTTCAATAATTTTTTGTCCTGTAATCATTTTCTGCGTAATATTTTGTCCCGTAATATTTTTGCGTAATATTTTGTACCGTAATATAATGGTTCCGTAATATTTAGACCTGCAACCCTCAGTGAAGGCAACATCAAAGTGGCTTCGAATGAATTGGAATTCAAGTCTCTACCGACGATCATTCCCACCCACCATTTATCTTCCCCCACAATAATCACTTCTTGATTTGATCGATTCCAATGATGATACATTTTCTGTTAGTTTGACTGTTTCATATTTAAGTGAGCTAGAAAAATGTCTGACTATTATGGTTCCGGTGGAGTTTGATGGGAAAAAAGTGATATCTACGCGTTCCTGGTGAAAGTCTGATCTTTATCGGTTTCGATAATTTCTTCTTCAGTTACAAAAATCGTACAAATGTTAGGGAAACTTATTTAGGTCCAATCATAAAGATCATCAACCGTCATGATCTGATTCGCGTAAGGACGTTGGAGATTAATTCGTGCTGTTTAACGTTTGAATGTTCCAATCACCCCATCGCAGGGGCTTTTACCATGGTAAGAAACAAGGCATCACTAAAGCAGATTCAACCGTGATTATATCACATTAGGATTTTTTTTCAGAACAATCAAGTTTTTTGCAAGTATTCGAAGCTTTTCTTCCAAAGCTATTTTGTTCTCTCCTCTCGTTAAATAATTTTCGTTTACTTTACTCCCATTTTTTAAATCTAAGTTCTGGTTCCTAATTATAGTTATCACAAAGGGTGAGCAGTAATAACAAATGATCTAATTTACGCATTTTTCCACAAAATTTTCCGAAGAAAAAAAATCATGAATTGAACAGGGAACGATTATTCTTCAGTGAAAATGTTGGCAATTATTTCACCAAATTACCCCTAAAATTTCAGATTAAAAAAAAATTAAGTTTTCGAGTCATTGCAGATTGAAAAAAAATTAATTTCGTGATAACGGCTCCAAAAACGTAACAAATGGAGTTCAATTGCGCTCGCATTTTGAAGCTTTTTTAATTATCTTCAAACATGTGAAAACGAAAATTCGATTCCTAATGATTAAATTCAATTGACCTTTTTCTCAAACCATCGAAATTCAAGTGGAAAAAGTGAAATTTTTTTAAAAATCATAACTCGCTGAAAAAAAATCGAATGGCTCTAAAATTTGATGAGAGCTTGGTCTCATGTACTTTTTCTCAGAAAAAAAATCGTGAAGACAATCGGAAACATGAAATTTTTTAAAAAGGGTTATTCCATGAAAAAATTGAATGAAACTCGAATGACTGAGGGTTGCAAATCATCCATTCTTATTTCAAGAATCTCTCAAGTTGCTTCAATCTTTTAAGGCTTGCCGGCATCCAATCGAAGGATCGTCGTAAGAACGGACTCGATCCGAAAATCAGTGTTTTTCCTCAATATGAATCAAGTCATCAACTCAAATTGCCATTTTGTGACGATGCTCAATTTAAGTTGACGGAAACGACGTGAAATGACTAGATTCCTGACCTAATGTCAAGTCAAGCTCATAATTTTTCGTTGGTGGAGCATTATCATCATATTTTGCCTCTTTTTTCAGCACCAAATATGGCATGTACAAGCCAAAATGTGGGATAAACAACTTGATGATGTCGTGGGGCCACGACGAGTATTTGTACCACGTACTCATCCACAACAAATCTACTCTTCCACCAGAAGGTCTAGCAATGATTCGCTTCCACTCGTTCTACCCCTGGCACGCGAGCGGAGATTATTCTCACTTCTGCACGGCTGAGGACAAGGAAAAATTGAAATGGGTTAGAGAAATGAAGTAAGTTCAACAAGCTCTATTCCACCATTAAAAAAAAGCGTGATTATGGAAAACTCAATGTCGGAATGTCAGTCATTTAAGAAGAAAATTATGTCAATCGACTAATTTTGTAGTTGAGGGAAACCCCTTTAAAAAGGTTTTCGATAGTCGAGGCTTCCGATTATCTTATTGTTAGTAAGCAGTCTTCTTCCGGGATGACTCATTACTAACAGTAAGATAATCGCAGAATTGATCATTGAGATCATTGAAAGTGGAAATAAAAATGGAATCTTCTTAATTGAATTAATGTTTGTTGGGAAATGATCAATTTCGGATGTAGATGCCATAAAATATCTTAAATCGAAAATCTGAATGATTTTTTTCATTCGGACTTCGGCCAATGGAAACAGTATTTGAACCTGCTGAACAGAATTGGGAAATCTAGAGCTCGAATACTCTATCTATCGGACGGGATAGGAACCCGTGCAAGTAGGTTACGAGTCCTATCTCTCTCAAGGAGCTACTGTCGAGTGGCGAAAATGTAAACCCGTGCAAGTAGGGTCCGCGACCTACGCCCTGCCCCCATCTGAATTCCCAATTATTTTCGATATTTCTCAGTAGATAGCCGAGCTATAATGCTGCCGATTTCTCGTGTGAAATTTCTCTTCCTAAATTTCTCCGATTAAAAATTTATTTTTAAATAGTTTTTTTCACAACTCTTAATACATGATGAGGTTCATAGAAAGTCGAAAACATTTTAAACCCATTTTGGGCCATATATCAGGACAGGATTCCGGAGTTCGTGTTTCAGACTTTGAAATGCTCATTGCATAACAATTTTCGTTAAAGATTCATATTTTCGAAATTTCAGTTTTTATTTTTTTAGGTGGAAAAATTTTGGGGGAGAAATTCCTACGCAGAAACTCATGAGGGGTTATTCTTTAGGAAGGAATGTTAATATAGAATTATTTGTGAATGTCTCTGTTTTACTGTTTCATTTTTGTTGCATCATACTGTCCGAGGATAGTTTTTATGCTTCCCTGGTGAGAAGACAATGTGTCAAATTTTTCAAAAAAAAATGTTTACCGCATTCTTTCCCATGCAACGAAGATATCGGAAAATATCTAACAATCGTGGCAATTGTACCTTCTAGTGACTATAAAAATGTGTCTTGATAATATTTCTCATGTTACTCAGTACAGATATAATTGAACAATGAGCAATGAGATCGATTCGTCGATTCAGCTTGTTTTACCCCTTCGTTACAGGTTTTAATTAGAATTAGACAAATAACGCGTGTGATTGCACTCGTTCGAGAGCAATCAGCGCTATAGCGCTCAAATTCAGTGTCAATGAATTGAAAATCTAACATGAATAGTTGAAAAAGAAATACAATTCAATTTAATACAATTTGGTGCGGAGATGGGCACCTCACGCGGAAAGCCACCGATTGTCTACTCCTTTTTTTAACTCTGATTCGACGATTGTTCTTGTAACTTTCCAGAAATTTATGTAGTGAAGGCCCGAAGAAAAAATCTTTTCAATTAGAAACTCTCTCTAAAAATAAATAATTTTGAAATGAGAAGAAAAAAGGCGAAAGGGACACTTCTAAAAGCGCTTCTTATGCGCAAATTGCAATCAATTTTGACGAATTCTTGGATAATATATTACGTTACTAGTGTGAAAAAGGAGGAATGTTAATACGAGTGGAGTAATGTTTTTAAGGACAGTCGTGGGACACGCGCAGCTAGAGATGCGAAATGACCGTCATTTTTGTGATTGTGTCATATGACCAAAAAATGACGGTCATGTGACGTCCCGAAATTTCTAATGGCAAATGACGGTCACAAATTTTTTGTGACCGTCACAAAGAATTTTCGAGTGTCAAAAGAGTAAAATAGTAATTTCCGTTACCAAATCATCTATATAGGTGCAAAATAACCGTCATAAATATATTGCTTTTTGTGATGGTTATATAATTTCTACATAATTGGCATCGTTTATTCGTTCAATTTATTATTGATTATCAATTATTGTTTATTATAAGGTTCTTATGGAAGACTTGAGATGTATGTGTACAACTGTACAACAGCTTTTTTTAATTATAAAATTATGAAACATGTGCTTACACATATTTTGGCATACTCATGAGAGAATGATTACACTTTTCATCTTTTTGAACAAAATAAACGAAGTCAAGAGTTCTATAGCTACTAAAGTAAGTAAACAAAGTCAGGAGTTCTAGTTAATTAGAAAAAAAATAGATGAACAAAAAAGTGTTTCATCTATATAGATGCAAAATGACCGTCAGTTTTTCGGCCAATTGTGACCGTCATGGAAAAATTTTTTGTGACCGGACCGGCGGTCATTGGGGCCTCGTCATGTGACCACTTTATGACCGGTCACTGACGCCTTCGCATCTCTACGCGCAGCCGAGCGATGATGAGCTAAACGGAGGGGGCATCGGTTCGGCTGGTGGCGCCTCCGCTTGGCTCGTCGAGTCTATGGGTGCGTTTCGGAATCAACTACCGTAGCTGCAATAAAGCGAAATTGATAGGGTTACAGTACTGCTACTGCTACTAAGTCGATTGCGAAACGCGCCCTATATCGTGAGGATTCGACCAATAAGTCTGTCCCACCTGAAGTTAGTTTCCCCGTTGGGCTTATGCGGTGGAAACATTCAAATGGGATACTATTTATTTGGCCGAGTGTAGGAATGAACCCCAAATTGTAACTAGAAAATCAGCTATTGTAAACGCAAAGTGAATTCCGTAAACGAATGGTCACTTTTCGTTTACTATTGTAAAAATTACGGAATGTCCCACTTTATGCACAAAAATGTGTAAACGAAACGGCACTATTTCCAAGCACGTGTTTTAAAAAATAGTACATTTCGACACTAGTCTGTAATCATATGAGATAGAAAAGTTCCTACGGCCGTGTGTTGAACAATATTTTTTGTCATTAGGCCCGAAAACCACGATTTAAAATCGTGGCATTAGGCCCGAAAATCGCGGTTTATCTGGCCTAGTGGCGAAAAAAACTTATCTGGCGAATATGAGCTTGTAGCTCGAGCCGAAAGCGAGGGTTGGAATTATATGAGTTCTTTCAGTCTTACGGCGAAATCCACTATAAATGACCAGAGGTATAACAATGACACTATACCACGGGTCTCTGAGTCCTTATCTCTTACACATGAGATCGGCCGCGCGTGCTACGCACGCGCCTTCTGAGGAGCGGTTTTACTCGTTTTATGTCGACATAAAATTATAAATTTCAACCAATCCTAATTGAGTATTCCGATTCCAGAACTGTCATTGTGTGTTGTACACTGTCGTTGAATTTGTACAGTATTCGACATTTCTGTTCAGTTTTTCTATGTTAATATGAGCCTTTTACATTTGGGTTCTGTTGTTTGGGGTCTCTTACATGTGGGGTATTCCATGTGAACTCACCCAGGTCAAAACCCTCACCATCGCCAATCATATTGCCGATTTTTCTTGTGGTTGTATATGGAAAAATATGACTTTTCAAATTTTTTCAGATTTTTTGAGGCATCCTGTGGACAGGAATGTTTTTTGCAAGTTTTATCTTCAAATGCCAGTAACTTCCGTAAAAATCAACCGATTTGAGTTTTTTTTTTACAAAATGTGCGTCTTCAAACACACTTTCCATATAAAAATATGCCAATTTTTTTCAATTCGTTCTTCCATCGATTTCCTCAGAAATAACTCAAAAAACTTCAAAAAACGAGTCGTTTCCAAAGTTGGACCCTTTTTATATTTTTCAAAAAATTTCAGTGAATATATTGGACCAAAACAAAATTTTTCACCAAAGGCCAAAGTGGGCTTCCCATTTCGTGGCCGTCATTTCCAATTTGAATAGATGAACCTGGGATAAAAAATTTCAAAAATTTCACAATTCTTTTCGAATTTGAATGCAGAAGCATTATTTGAATTTACCGCTTGAAGAATCACTGCATTATATTCGAATCTGGAACAATTTGATTATTTTTTGAAAATTCGTTAACAATAAATCTTTCCGAGTGGTGTGTCCTAATAGAGATCCCACTTTGGCCTTTGGTGAAAAATTTTATTTTGGTCCAATATATTCACTGAAATTTTTTGAAAAATATAAAAAGGGTCCAACTTTGAAAACGACTCGTTTTTTGAAATTTTTTGAGGTTTTTCTGTGGAAATCGATGGAAGAACGAATTGAAAAAAATTGTTATATTTTTATATGGAAAGTGTGTTCGGAGACGCACATTTCGTTAAAAAAAAACCCAAATCGGTTGATTTTTACGGAAGTTACAGGCATTTGAAGATAAAACTTGCAAAAAAACATAGCTGCCCACAGGATGCCTCAAAAAATCTGAAAAAATTTGAGAAGTCATATTTTTCCATATACAACCACAGGAAAAATCGGCAATATGATTGGCGATGGTGAGGGTTTTCACCTGGGTGAGTTCACATGGAATACCCCATTTACACTTTTATTTTACAATCTTTCAAGTAGTTACAAATTTGTTCAATGTATTGGAAATCATTGGCTTCTGTAAATTTTTCTGTTTTGTATGGAGGAGTACAGTTTATGGCCCTTAACTTATTTAATAGTTTATCACGTTGTTGGTTGTACTGAGGACATGCATTGCCACAAAATGTGGTCAAAATCCTGAGATCTCGTACCGCAAGGGCAGCTTGGGTCGTCAATGATACCTATGCGATATAAGGAGGCTCCCAGGTGGTAGTGATTTGCTCTGACTCGATTAACACAAACAATGGACTCCCTGGGAAGTTTGCATTTTTTGTACCGTGGTCTCGAACTCTCCTTGTAGTATTTATCGAAGTATAGGACGCCTTTCGGTTTTTTTTGGCTCCGGTTTGTACGGCTTCTGCAGTTATTGAATTTTTAGTTTTACAGTATTCTTCATTTTTAAACAAGTTTCTAAAGTTCGTGTGAGGGAAAATCTTCTAGAAATTCATCCGAAGCACTTCCCGCCAGCCTGTCAACCCCCTCATTGCCCTCAATACCTCGGTGAAAGGGGATCCAGAAAAATGAGACTTTCGTTGAGAGTTCACTGTCCTTGGTGATTTTCATATATTTTTCCTTGATTTCGGTAATATATGGATTCGATTTGACCTCCAATCTACTAGAGTTTATACCCTGGCGGGCACTGGGGGAGTCTGGCAGGATGGCATATTCACGGCCTGGATTGTCCAATATGATATTCATTGCAAGATTAAGCGCGATGCATTCAGCGGTGTAGACCGATGAATGCGTATTGAAAATTGTCGAGGTCTCGATATTTAGCTCAGTGCAAATGCACGCTGCCCCGACGTAACCATTTTCGGGATTTTTACTCCCGTCTATGTAAATACAACATACTTTTTTATGTGATCGGGCCAGCTCATCCCCAACAAGTGTGTTCAGGTTTGCGTCTTCTTGAGCCTTTCTTCCTATTTTGACATTGATTTCAATCGGTTGGATGAAGGAGTCAAAGGAGTGAGTAAAAATGTGATAATTTTTATCGCTGTACAGTTGTGATTTTAAAGGAAGAATTTCCGTGATACATTTGATGAGCAATTTATTTCTGGCTCGACAATGAAAAGTCTGTAGTTCAAATAAATTGCGGATTGTTCGGTAAATTATTGACGTGCGATTTGATGATGCCTTAATAAGGAAATTTTTACAGAGAAATTCCGCACGGTCACGAATTAACGTGAGCTTTGATTCCCCCAGGAGTACATTGGTAGGAGTCGATCGTCTGTACCCTAGCGCTAAGCGGATCGCTGCGAATTGTATTTTTTCGAGTTTATTTATCATCAGTTGGGTGTTCGGAATGTATACAAGTAGGCCGTAGTTTATAATTATATTTGGTATTTAAAATTTAGTTCCTCGTCGAAATGGATGCCTAGAAACTTCACAACAGGGCTGGGAGATATCTCAATTGAGTCTATTTTCAATGTAATTCTTTCATAGTTATTGGATTTCTTAGTGAATTGAATCATTTTGTTTTTTTCTGGGGCGAGATCAAGTCCTAATTCATTTAGGTTTACCGACACCTATGCAATGGCGTTCTCCAGTAATTTGATATGGGATTTCTGCCCTCCATACACACGATATAGCGCGATATCATTGACAAATAACGAGGCTTTGACATCCAGGCTATAGTATTTTTGAGGATGTTACGCGTATAGATGGTATACAGGAGAGGAGAAAGTACCCCTCCCTGAGGAACCCTTTTACCAAGTGTCAGCACACCTTTGTCTAGAGCAGAAGAGTGGATGTACCTCTCGTGAGTTAAGAACCTTATAAATCTCATCGAATTAATGGGACAACGTATCTTAATTAGTTCTGTGCATAATATGTCAGGGTTGACATTGTCAAAAGCCCCTTTTACATCTATAGGAAGGCGGCTATTGTGTCATTTTGTTCTTTAAGGTTATATTCAATATTGACGACTAAATTGCTCAGATTGTCTCGACACGAAAGGCCAGGTCGGAACCCGGTTTGGCTGTTAGGGATGACGTTCTCTGATTCAAACCATCATTGTAGTCGATTTTTAACTAGTGTTTCGAACAGTTTTGCTATGTAAGATGTCAGGGCGATTGGCCTGACACCTTCATTATTCGATTTAGGAATAAAATGAATGAATGAATGCTTCCATTCATTGGGGAATTCTCCAGATTGGAACATTTCGTTGAAAGTATCTAATAGAACTAGTTGAAGTTTTACCGGGAGTTTCTTGAGTAATTGGTAGGTTATACCATCCAAACCAGGAGAGGAATTGTAATTTCTGTACTTGAGGGCAAAGTTGAATTCAAAATAATCGAAAGGGCGGTCTAGGATTGTTTGGGGATATGTAGATAGGAAAAGGAAGGGGGGTTGAAATGTTGATGAAATTTAATCTTTTTTTTTCAATACAAAGAACAATTCTTTCCCTGCGTGATGAGCCTAAACTGGGCTCTATTGATACATTTGTTTTTGAGTTATGAATAATTTCAGAAAAGTCTAAAGTGTACATTTTACCCTACCCTCCCCTAACACTTTAATTATTCATTAATATTTATTATATATGCATATTCTCGTACTTTATTAGCTGTGTAACCGATTGGTTTGGAGCTTAAATGGAAAAAAAATTCTCGTACTTTTTTTCCTGGGAAGTTTTTTCCATGGTTCACCTGTCGAACTAATTTTAGAATTGAAAACAAATGCAAAACGCCTTGCTCTTTTAATCATAAGGATTTGACTAAATTGTTTTGATGTTTTGTTTCAGTGTACATGACCTTTATACGAAAAGCGAAAATCTCCCGAAAATTGAGGAGCTATGGCCCTACTATGAGAAACTCATCGCCAAATATATCCCTGGGGTTCTCGAATGGTGAGCGGTGAAGTCATCCATTCCAGAAACTATAAATTTTCCAGAAATCTAGATGTATTTTAACAGCGAATATACACGAAAAATCTGAAGAATCAGATTTTTTGTATAATTATATCAATAAATAAAGAAGTCCCACTCAATTTGATTTTAATCATTGCTCGTTGCTCAATCAAAAGAGATTAATCGATTCCATTGAACTTGATTATGAATGCTGATTATAGAGGATAGGTCAAATTTTTTTTTCGTGAGAAGACCCGGTAAACCGCGATTCTAACCTCGCTTCGCTCGGTTTGATCGCGGTTTACGGGCCTTCTGACGAAAAATTGCATTCATCACACGATCCAAAAGTATTTTCTGACGAATGTGATTATTATTACAAAGCCACATTCGTCAGAAAATACTTTTGGACCGTGTGATGAAAATAACTATTTTCATTAGTTGTGCAATCATATCGGGGATGAATTTACGTTACGACTAAATGTTATGTCTACATATATGATGGTGTGACGTTATGAGTTTTACCCGTAGGTAAAACTCAGTGAATGTTTATATTCCTTTTTCTTCGGCTATCACCGTCAGTGCATGGAATCTCCTTTCCACTACACCTTTTCACGTATTCCTACACTGTAATCCTTTGGTGTGGCCACTTAATTCTCAGCTAACTCCTGCGGTAACTCCCTGAGAGATTCGCTCATTCGTGGGGATGTTAGGATAGGTATCGGTGATATTATTGCGAAATTCGGAATAAACACTCGCGTATTTAGTCGGTAAAAGGATGGTATATTTGTTAACGGTTTAAAATACACGACTGTTTTAATCATGGGTTGGTGTAACGCGTTATTACGGCTCGACTAGGGACTTCGACTCGATTGTTGACTGAAGGCCTGAGCTAGAGGTCCGCTCGACTCTGCTCCTGATCGTACTCTGCCCTTGCAGAGTCTTTGTAAAATGCTCAAGACCTAAAATTGCAGAGCAAGCAGTCTCACGGTCCCGAAACACTAAGGCAATTAAGTGTCATCATTGACACACACCTACAACAGTCAAACAGCTTGCTTCTTTACCGAGTAGCTGGACTCAGATGGCACCGTGAGAGTGCTGAGCTCTGTTCCTGCANCACTAAGGCAATTAAGTGTCATCATTGACACACACCTACAACAGTCAAACAGCTTGCTTCTTTACCGAGTAGCTGGACTCAGATGGCACCGTGAGAGTGCTGAGCTCTGCTCCTGCACGATGAGAAAGAAATCATATTTCTTTTCTCATCGTCCCACATTATAAATTTAATGTAACGTATTATTCATAATACGTCACATTGTATTCAACAAATAACCGACGTATTAATGATAATACGTCACAATGGAAATACCGACTCTCATGGAATCTTTCGTGGCTTTAAAAGCACTTAAAACATACAACTATCATTGAAAGGAATCCATCACTGCTCCTGATGTGTCATGACTCACGTATAAAATAATTAATTTTTATATTAGGGGAGGGTGGGGTAAAATGGACACTTGAGACTTTTTACAAATAATTTATAACTCAGAAACAAATTTATGAATTGAGCTCAGTTTAGGCTCGTCACAAAGGGAAAGAATTGCTCTTCGTACTGAAAAAAAAAAGATTAAATTTCATCAGCATTTTAACCTCTCATTAATATTTTAAAAAAAGTCAAAAGTGTCCGTTTTACCCCACCCTCCCCTAATTATTTTACTATACCACCCAACGGAAGGAAGTTATTGTAATGACCCCGAAAATTGAAAAACTTGTAAAAAAACGCCAAAAAGCGACAATTTCATTGAAATTTGATGATTTTACCTGAGATGAATAACGATGAGATATGGATTAATTTTGTACAGTCTTCTTATAACTCGATTCTAATTGAATGTTGAGCAGAATCGTCTCAACAGTTGCTCAGTTATTTGGATAAAACTTTCAAAATTTGATTTTATTTGCTAATCACCACGAAAAAAGGAATCAATGGGGAACTTATTGGTGCAACCCATAATATGGGCTACTCTCAATTCTATTAATCCCTACCGGTCCACACCCCAATCGAGGAGCGAGCGAAGCAAGCGACCGACACTGATTTTTTTTTGCTTTTTCTGATTCCATAATACAGTAGATTCTCGCTAGTTGCACGCCCGTTAGTTGCGCTTCGTCCCCCTACCCAGGGAACGATTTTTATGAGTGCCATCTAAATTTCTCAGCAAGACCGGTAAATATCCGGAAATTTACTGGTAAATTGTTAGCTGAGTAATCACCTTCTCGGACACTCGCGCGATGGCCCCCACTCTCGGCCGCCATATCGGTTTCTTTTGTTCTCCATAGGTAAGCACAGAGGTCCAATAGTATATTTGATCATTAGGCCACAAATAGTATATTTCTTCATTAGACCAAAAAAATACTTTTTTGTTACAATGGCTGTAGGCAGTCCTTCACGGACGCGTAGCATCCGTGAAGCGCTGCCGTGCGGCCGGAATGGCAAAGAAGTTCTTCCAAAAAATTCGATATCTCGCTAACATTCCGAGATATTTAACAAAAACTGACTTCCAAGGGAAAAAAATTTATTTTTCTCTTGTTGCACCCCCAAGTTTTTCACAGCACCAAATAAGAGTTTCTATTTCGGATCGGAAATTTCCTGAATTTTACTATGAGAAGAAGAAAAATTGAATAAAATGTGGGAATCGCCATGAAATGGACGATTTAAACTTTCTTTTCATGATTTTCAATGATAAAATTAATCGTGATTTGAAAAAGTGAGAAAATTTCCAATCCAATCTACATCGGATGTTTTTAAATTATAAAAACTGCATCATTCGAATTGAAAAATTTGATTTTGAAGGAAAATAAAATTGAATCTGCTATATGTCTGTCAATTATTGAGTTACAGAGCTCTGGCAGCGTTTATTTTTCTTCTTTTTTACTTGTATTTTATGATGAGGAAATAAAAAATCATATCAAACATTTTGAGGCGATATTTTACATCGATACCTGATGGAATTGCTCAGGTATAATGGTCGCTTCGAGGGCGATGGAGGTAACATAGAAACATCATATATTAAGGGGAAACGGAACCCCTGCGTCTATTTGGACTTTTAGAACTGTGTTTTCTCCTACAATTATTCATTTTTATCTAGGAAACTACTTTATCAACTTAATTATTGCATTATTGAGTCAATGAAGTAGTTTCATAAATAAAAAATAATAATTGCAGGAGAAAACAATTCTAAAAGTACCTATAGTCACAAGAGTTCCGTTTCACCTTAAGGATTTTCTACATGCATTCGCAAAAATATAAGAAATTGATGAAATTTTTTTTAAAGCTTCTCCAATCTAGTACAGAATCGTATGAAAAATTGCAGATTTTTTTGATATCCCAGAACAAAGTTATGATTTTTTTAAAAAAAGCAATTTAACCCGTGTTCTTATGGAAAATTCACAAAATCTTGGAAAAAAGTCGGAAAAATGCTTCTATCGTGATGAAACTTTGTACACAGTTAAAAAATGATCAAACGCACAATCGCTATATTTTTTTAAATCGATCAGATCAATAATTTGGAAAGAAAAGTTGAAAAAAAATTGAAAATTTTTGGTCGACTGAAATTCCTGCGCGCGCAGCTCCAACAAGCGACAGCGTCGCAACAGTCCTAGAGATAAATGGGAGCGCGCCAAATACAAAAGTGCTTAGTATTTCTGTTGCTCCGTGGATAGGTGAATGGATAAAATCTGTAAACGAAGTTATAAATGAAAGAAATTATGCTTCGTGAAAAATATAAGAAAGTACGATCAACGTTTTTTTTATCACTTATAATACCACAAGAGCTTCAAAATTATCGGGTAATTTCCCGATGGGTTCGTTGCAAACAAATGAAGGAGTCAAGTTTCTCAGGAAAAATCACGAGCGCGTAGCGCGAGATAATAAATTTGATGAGTATTAAGGGCAGGAACTCCGTAAGAATGGCAAGCTCTAGACCTGCACTATGCACGTTCTAGCCGCGAGGGTGGGACCCCCGCTGCTTATATTCCTCATTTGACCAAGTTGTTAGCAGTTGACATTACTAACAAATTCCCAGAGTTTAACATTACACTTTACACAAAAAAAGCTGCCAATATGCGAGAGCATTTTTGGCTTTACTTGCACCCCGCATTTACAAAAGATCAACTCTTGATATGTATCGTATGAAAATTTATCATTATACTCATGGAATTACGTCCGAGTGGTGTCTGCCTCAAATGTCCTATAATATTTCTTGTAGTTGAGGAAATTTCCACAAAAGAGTCTTCCGGATCTTAACGACATCGTGATTTCTGAACGAAGGTACGACTATAGGGGAGGGTGGGACGAACTGGTCGCCTTTGATTTTTTTCAATGTCCATAACTCGAAACAAATTTATCAATTCAGCCCGGTGAAACTCATGAAATTGATTGATTGATTGATTTAAGTTTATCAACTGTACATTATTTGTACAAAGTAAACATGACATAAGTCATAAAGCAAGGAACAGCAAAACACAAAAAAGGTGTGAGCATGGAATTACTATAAGTCGTTTAAGCATAACAAGACACTGATACCGCGTCATATGACCAAAAATGACGGTATTGTGATGATCATGTGACACAAATGTTTTGACTAAAAATGATGGTCACCAAAAATTTGGAAGCAAATTGTTGTCAAAATATCTATATAGATGCATAATGACAGTCATAAATGAAAAAAATAGTTTTCTGTACTGCTTCTCACGATTTCTCGTCTGGGAATTGGTATTACATACTTCCCAAACTCGAAAACTTGAAAATCACTACAGAAAAATATTATTCTTGGACTGTTGCGATGGGGTTTTTTTACTCGTGTGGCGTTGGCCTCCGAGCCGTAAAAAAACCCCAAGAAGTGATGGCGTTAGCCTCCGAGCCGTAGGCGAGGACTGGCCATCCACACGAGTAAAAAACCCCATCGGAACAGGCCGGAAAAATACTATTCATCTGTAGAGATGAAAAAATGAGCGTGATTTTCATTTCAAAATACACATTCGGCCAATACGAAATAAATTCAAATAAAAATTGATACAGTTGTATCTATATAGATGAAAAATGACTATCATATTTTTTGGAAAATTGTGATGGTCATAGAGGAGGGGGAGGGGAATGTGATAGCCGACATAAATGCCTAACGGGTCATGTGATGCATTTGCATCTCTAACTGAAACACAATAAAGCAAAATGCGAGCTGATACCAATGCACGAGACATCGGAAAACAGTGAAAATCATAAAACAATCACATAAAGCATACAGCAAGAAGTGAAAATATTCATGAACGAAAATGAATTTTTCCCCGGGGCTCGCAATAAAGGAAAATGGAGCTGAAAAAGGAAAAGTATAAAAGTGAAACAGCTGGATGAGGGGAAAATGAAAAAGGAAACAGAGAAAGACTTATACTGCTCATAAAAAAATTCTTCCCTTTAATTAATAGTTCGATGAGTCATTAATATCTGAAAAAACGTTTAAAGTGTCGATTCCGCCCTATTTGCCCCTAGAAAGAGGGAAAGTTTTCGGATTTCCGTAAACTTTGAAATTTCCATGATTGATTTTTTGTGGAAATTTCTTTTCGACTGTATTTTTTCTATGCAACCAGTGATTTCTCTTCAGATATATTCAAATCTCCGACAAATCCCCGCGCACAACTTTCGTCAATCTTCGCCGACTTCTGCTAGCCACCATCTTTATCCAGATGTCGCTCCACCACTCCCAATCGCGAAAAAACACCGACTTTTCTCTAGTGTGTGTGCCCTATGAAAACTGTCTCTCCGGTCTCTCCGCAGAAGGCACCGAAGAAACAAGCGGTGGAAGTAGGGATAAATCGTGCGCCATTTTCTATTTTTGCGTAGCAGTAACACTAGGTGTTGTGTGTGTACAATTCAATGTGATAAAGAATTTCAAACAAAAGGAGAAAAAGAAACGTAAATCAACTTCTAGTGAGCAAATAATTTATTTTTTTCTCAAAGAAAAAATAAGAAAAACAAGTCAACGTCGTATTTAATATTGAAACTTATAAGAAACCCGAGGACAAACAGAATATTAGAAATGATTATCGGCAACGCGTGCAACGAAATGATCGACGTAGCTCACGGACCCGTCTACAGTCCGCGTTGCCGCGCGTGAATAAAAGCGAGTTTTCATTTTTTTGGGCCGTCCTCTCTCCATTATTTATCTCTTAACGACATAAACACTAACACTTGTGTGAAAAATAACATTCAACGATTTTAATCATTAACAATTGAAGAAACATTGAGGCCTCTCATCGTTAATTAATCGACGACGATTGGTGTTGTGTGAGCTCTAGTGTGATCAGTGCAGTTGTGGACATAAAAAAATCTCAGAAAATTTCTGCCTATTTGTTACAAATTGGGGTGTAATTTACTCGATTTCAACGACTAATCAATCAGAGTACAATATCGGAATAGAGAGATAGGAAAGTGCCAAAGAGGTGGATTTAAAGATTTGGGACAGGAAAAATATTCAGGAAATAACTTGGACATCGCAGAGGCAGCCCGAGAGGCAAAAGGAATGAGTTTGTGATTTTTATCTTTTACTTCGTGTCCAAGAAAAATCTCGAACTCTCTACATTTATTTTTCTCCCTTTTTTCTGTTTTTTTTTCTTTAATTTTTTCGGTTTGTTCTTTGTGGGGCGTTCGACGTCACAGTGAGGGACTGAAAATACGTGAAAATTCTCCAGTCTGTGATATTAAACGGTAATAAAATGTATAGGTAGATTTTAACGAAAAAAAAAGAAGTCGACAAAACATTATATTACGTGTGCACGGTTTGGCCTACAAGAGGGCACCAGAGGGGACATTTTGGCAAACAATTTTACGGTATTTTTTTTATCAGTTGAAACGGATTATTTCATGTTGGGGGCTTTCTTGGAGTAAATTGGAGGTTTGTTTGGAGGGAATTGTGAACGAGAAGAAAGAGTGCGAGGGAAGAGGATTTTTCGGGGTAATTGAGGGAGAGAGGGAAAGTACGAGAGTTTGCGCGTGAATTATCCTGAAGAAGTGAACGGAAAAGAGGAACGAGGATGTCTCTGGAATCTGTGTCGAGTGACAGGCCCGAGGAGCCGGATCCTATAAGAGAGGGTAAGTATCTCTTAGTTTTTTCTTATTTTTCGGTATAATCTTCGAGCCCTACCTGGAAACTACATGCTTTCTACTCCTTGTTAGAATTTATTTTCACTTTTCAAAATTGATCACTTTTTTAGTCATCACTTCGACAGCTGTGGTGGGTTCAAAGAGGAAAGTAACCTCTTCTATGTTCAAAATACAACAATTGATCGGTTTATAATTGAAATTTTTTACATTTTTTCATTTGGACGTGAATTGTTTTGTTTCGTGAGATCGCTTTGACATCAGTATTGTGAAAATAAATCAGAATTTTACAGTTTATGATTTTTGTTATGATAAAAGAAGGATCAATGATGGAGGAATATGAGAAAATTCACAAGCGCAAGATTTCGATGATCATTATTTGACTCATATCTATGACACTTTTTGATGTGATCTCAAATTATTTCTACAAGATAATTTTTTGATGAATTTCTGAGATAGACAACCATTTCCAAGATATAGGTTAAACACTCTACATAAACTTCCACCGAGATTCATACAAACCCATTGTCCTGAAAAATACATCGACGAATCAATTTTGTTGCTCATGAAATATCACGCATAAAAACGTTCATTCTAGTAAAACTGATTTCTCAGATATTGGCAACTCAGGTTTCATATCAATTTTTTATTTTATATTCTTTGTTAGAAAACCGAATTTCTCACTCCCTCCCTGCAATCGTGATTTTCTACCAAATTTCCTACGAGATTAAAAAATCGTACACACGTAGCATCCTGCAAAATACGTCAAGTAATCGATTTTGCCCAGGAAATATCCAACATAAAAACTCGGAATGCACTCCTCTAAAACTCTAATATCTTTGAGATATCAGCAATTCAGCTTCTACAGTGAACTTCTTTCTTCTTATTTTCTTGGTTAGAAAAATCAATTTCTCACTCCCTTCCTTTGATATCCAAGTACTTTGGCTATTTTTTCTCCAGTGAAATGCCTTTCTACTTTTGTAGTGGAACATCAGAGCTTTCATTTGAGCCCCATTTGGCCCTAAGTTTCCGCATATTTTACAACGATTTTATTATTTAAACTTTGTAGATCTGAATTTGAATCTCGATATTGAACCGTTGAAAAACATTTTAAAGATCTAAAAAAAAATTAGAAGATTACTTTTGGAGGAAGATTCATGAAATAATGAAAAAGTTGCAATTTTTGAAGATTACGAGCATTTTCTATAAATAACTTATAAACAATCAATTGTCCACCATAAAAATAATTTGTTCGGAATCGTAAAAATGTATTATTCATAATTTTACCGGAAATCGCCTCCATCCTTAAAAAATAAGGTTTCCGAAAGTTTACACAATTTCAATTATTTATTTTTAAACGACACATGTTTAAAAAATAATAATAATTCTATGCAAAATCCAATTTTAGTGACGCTGAATTTTCATGTTTTTTTTTCTAAAATTTTCTCAAGCAATTTAATTGACAAATTTGATGATTGAAAATGGCTGAATCTATAATGTGGTCTGTACCAAAGTGTGAAAGATACTTAGATATCTTTAATCGCGATTTTCTACCAAAGTACTATATTCTTCTTCCCCCTCACTCATACCTCGACCACCAACCGAAAACCAAAACAAACGATTTCAATAGGTCAACCCCGGTCACGTGTTCCTCGAATTTCTCCTCATAGGTTGATTTTCTTTTGAAATGGTATCATCAAACCCCCGAAAACTCATCCACCGGATTGTCAAGAGCCTCGACAGTTTAGTCGGCAGTCGATATGTTGAGTGAATCAGTCGTGAATTCGTTTGTTAATCCTTCGATAGCTCTCTAAATCTGCTAGCCAACGCTAAAACCTTTTTTACAAATCAAAATCATTCATAAACAAATAGTAATTTTCAAATAGTGATTGGATAAAACGATTCTAATCAATTTGAATTGTATAATTTTATTAAATTATCATTTTATTTCGTGAGTTTGTGTTCAGTGGCTCGATACCTTGGCGTCAATTATCGTCCTTGTCCTTCTCGAGTAAACAAGTGACAAAAGAGATTAAAGTAGCGTCTGTTTAGCGTCCAGAATATCCATTCGAGCGCCATTTTTGTATTACTGTTTTACTTCCATTCGTTGAATTAAATCCCGTCGAGTTTTGTCGTTGAATATCAGTTGTTTAAATTATTAAAAAATCATGAAACTTGAGACTACTCAGAGTACAACGGGCCCTCATCGTTATCGGCGTCGACGACGACCCCTCGTTGGCCCCACGGGTTCGCCATTTCTCGACTCGACTCTTTTATTGCAAACAAAATCGTGCAAATGGTTCAGAACGAAAAAGGCAGCTAATTCCAATAAAAAAGTCACTTTCAGTAAGTAGAAACATGTGCAGTCAAAGGGAAATATATTTCGAAGACTGGAAAATGATCGTTGATCATCAACTTCAATACTTTAAAACTTATTTGTATTGATTTTATTTTTGAATTTGCAGGAGATGAAGCTATTATATCAATGTCGGTTGCCGGAGAGGTGACCGATACTTCTATCATGGAAATCGGGAGATCCAGGCCTCAGTTCCAATACACTCGGGTAAGTATCCTCAAAACAATAACAAAGACAGTCGACTTATAGAACTTCTGCGAAAATTAAATGAATAGAACTGGGTACAGAAGTGATAAACGACAGGGGGATGAGTACAATAATTTTGGGCAACATTCTCCATGAATATTTCTGCAATTAGCGGATTTAGAGGAAATTTTAAAAAGAACTTTTTGTAATCTAGAAAATTGCCTAACAAAGGAGAAAAACTTGAATGATGTTCTCGGAACTTGCTTCTTTTCAAGATAATGTGAAGATTATTTTTGGAGTTACCGGTTTTTAATGTTTTCCGTCCGGAATAAATATGATTTTTTAAACTACAAAATAAATGGGATGTTAATGACTGCTTTCCATAGACAAAATAAAACTTTGTCTTGTTGTTTTTGCTCATTTTATACATATATATTTTTTTAAATCGTTTATAGGAAGAACTTATGGAGATTAATCTACTCTCACTCGCTAAACGTCGTCTTAGATGATTTTCTCGGAAATTGTTACTTTTCAAGATAATGTGTAGATTTTTTTGAAGTTACCGATTTTTTTTTTGCGAGCGGAATCAATAAGATTTTTCAAACTAAAAAATAAATGGGATGATAATGACTATTCTCCATGGACAAAATAAAAAATGTTTTGCTGATTTTTCTCATTTTTTATATATTTTGTAAAATTTATTTATAGGAAGAACTAATGGAGATTAAACTACTTCCACTCGCTAAACGCCGTCCTGAGTGCCTGGACATGGTCTACAACAAGTAAGTTACTCCCCCTGATGTTTAACCTCATCCTATTTATGATAAACAAATTTTGTGGTTTGAGAATATTTTCGTAGAGACGGTGGATGGGACGATTTGTGTGTGTGTGTGTGTGTGTATATAATCCATCACTATTTTGAACTGACGTATTATTGCGGTAATGAGTGGATTCCGGAGGATTTATCTAGAGGGTCCTTTTTTGTAAAGGATTTTTGGAGTAATAAAAGGAAGTCTTCTAACATTGTTCCTCAAGCGCTGCTTATTTTCGAGATAATTAATTTTGGTTTCAAATACAAATTGTATTTCAAGTTCATATCACCCTAAAATTGAAAACGAAGGATTGGAATATTTTCCATTGGGTAGTTATATCGTCAATTGTTTACGTATGTTTGTTTCGAATTCGAAGATTCTCTTTCGTTTATTCAAAATATTGAAATCTCTAGAATCAATAATCATCTTTTTCGATGCAAAACTCAAATTTTTCAATTGAAAAAACACAATTCACTTTGAGATTATAAAATTCACTTGAAGTCATTACATTCAATGGAAAAGTGATAGAACAGTGGCTCAAGATCAATAATTATGAATGAAATTATGTTCTAAATCAATAATTTTCTAAGGAATTAAAAACCTTTCCTAGGGTGAACTGTTAAGTGATCGAACGAATAAGGGTCGTCAAATATTAATGATCGAAAGACCAAGATTCAATCATTTGAGAAAGCTTCACAAGGTCTCTTTGAATTCATGAACATTATATTGGTTTTTAAAAAGAAAAATAGATAATTATATCAATTAATTTAACCACTGGACAAGTTAGAACACTGGTGCGTTTACCCTAGTGCACAGTTTACGCCCTTCGTAAATCCCTTCAGACATTTCTTTGGTACGTTGTTCAAAAGCTTCAATGATAATATTAAAACCACTTTCCGGGGCCATTCCGCGGTCATAATATGCAAAAATACTTTATCTTTAATTCGAAATCTAAATAATAATTACACAATTGAATCATTAATATTCTGTTTTTCTTATTACATTTTTGAAATGTCAATTAAACCCTTACTTAATACATTTTTACAGTCTTCAAATCCCAGCCATTCAGACCTTTCGTTGTTTCAATTGAAGTACTTTCATCCTTCTACTCGAATTAAAGAATTTTCAGTTTGCATCAAAGTGTACTGATTTCCAAATTCCAACAACCACTATAGGCTTCGCGAGTTGGAACAGATTTGGATCCATTTTAAACGACTCCTCTCATTCGGTACAGCAATAATGAAGCCGTTCAAGGCAATGCACACTGTTTGACTAATTATGGAATTGTTCGTCGTAATTCCGTCGAGACCTTCAAAATTAACGCACATTTTGTGATAGTTTTGTTACATGGTACTACTGAGAGGGATAAGTTTTGCAAGTCATGAATTTTTTACACAAAAGCATCATGTTTCATCAGCTGAAATTTCAGTGCACGTATATCCATGTTTATGAAAAATGTCGAATTGCTTAGTTAAAAGTGTAAGTAAAACTGTAAAATTGGAGTTTGAGTATAGCAGAGTTAATGCCAAGTCCCGCTAAAGTTGCCAAGCGAGCATTTCCATTGATACTTAAGTAGGACTGATAGTTAACGTAGGGATACTTGAACTCCCAATATAAGAATTCAACAGAAGCTTCTCACATGCACATCCCGCATCCCTCGAATATCTCAACAATCTTGAAGGTCCCCTAGTTCCGTTCTCAACAATCTCAACAATCCTGAAGGTCAGGTTTCGTTGAAAGCTGATTTTTTATTACTTTTCGATTTTGATCAGATTCTGGTGTTCGAAGTTTCGTGAAACGTGTTCTGGAAATTTCAGCAAATTTGAAAATGGTGTATTACTTCAGTTGTTGTCTGCACATTATTATCGGACTCCTTGTTTTTAATTTACCAGGCGGAACGCGCGCTTCGCCTAGGGGTCCGGTTGCATGAGATCAATATATGTCATTTTTCAAATTCTAATTCCCCTGACTTTCACGTTCTATAACAACAAATACCCTTTGAAATGGTATATATATAGTTTCATTCACTTGACGAATAGTTATAGAAAATCCAAATTCAGCTTGAATTTACAATAAACATCATGAAATTCCATTTTTGGAAAAAAACTCTCATCTGTTAAGGAACATTAACCTTAATCAAATAATTCAAGGGTCAATTTCAAGGTAATTTAATATATTTTCACCTGGGCATAAGATATTTCTACAGATTTGAACAGGAACCGAACGAAATCTGGTCATTAGAAGGATAAACAGGGAAATTTTCAAAACGTGAAATGCTAAAATCGCTATATTATCGTTCATAATAATTGATCTAGTGGATGGAATGGATAATATAGGGTCTTAATTGCAAGAACTCGATGAGACCTTGAAATCGACACATGATATATCCCCGCTGGTCAAGTCTAAAGCCTCGATAAATGACAAAAATTATCATTTTTAAGGTGTGACATAACGTAACAAATGGAACCAATCTGCTATAGCATGATGAAAATTGAATTCCACCAGATTTATCATATACTACTTCGAAGAATAGTAAATGCTTTTCAAAATGATACGTAGCTATCCCTGCTTAGTCCACTTAGGAGCATCGAAAAATCCAACCAAAGTTAATTTCCCAAGTGGACATGAAAATTTAATTTTTGTCTGAAACTCATAAGTTAGTGAAAAATTGACACAGTTCGGCAAGGCAGAACTTATTTTAAAGCTTAGTTAATAAGCTTTCAATTGAGTACATTAAATGTATGGTTTATAAAAAAGGAAGAAAGACGTGAGCATAGAAACTAAAGGAAAAACTTTGGTTACGCACACGGATTTTTCTATAGGAGGTTTATCGATTATGATGGATTTATTACACTCTACTCCAAAAATTCAACCGGGTTATTGGTCGCTCGTTTCGCTCGCTCTTATTGCGGGTGGATTGGAGTGGGTGTAACATTACGGTCGAACCAATAACTTTCCGAGCAATTATTGCCTTTCCTTCATTCATTAGAATTGCATTTTTCTATACAACTTATTCTATTGAGATATTTTCCATTGAATTTCCTCGGCTCAAATTTTCCCAGTTTTTTTGTTTGATTTTCTTAATGAAAAAAATAGAAAAATAGACTGAAAGAAAAATAATAATGAAAAAAATCGACCTATATAGAAAAATCTTTGAAAAGTTTCAAATTAAAAAAAATTATGTTCGAATTACTCCGAAACCGCTGAGACGATTTTGCTGAATTTCACTCCAGTCTTAATCATACAAAGTTGCACCAAATTTGTAAAAAAAATTAATTTTTTTGCGTTTTTTCACAAGTTTTATTGCAAAATCTAAAGAATCGCTGAGGTGATGTTCAGAATCTAAGCAGTTCTAAGTTACATGAAAACACATGGATTGCGTGAAAAATCATTGCATCGCATCGTTTGTTCGAAAAAAATCGTAGCCCAAAATTTTAGTCACATACACACACATCCACACAGACAGACCGGTCTCTGAAAAGTGTCGTGAGAGTTTCTAGGGGTCATGAAATGTGGAGAAATCATGAAATATCCACAATCGATTTTCGGGGTCATTACAATAACTTCCTCCTTCGGGTCGGGAAGTTAAAACTTGGAATTTGATCATACCCCGAGTTATTGTTTGCCAATGTAGACCACAATTTGTTGACACAACTACAGGGGTATTAGAATTCATTTTTTTTTT
>NW_021680423.1:1587599-1633530 GCF_001412515.2 Diachasma alloeum
TTTTTTTTTTTCATTTTTCCCCCCCCCCCCCCCCTCCCCTCGGGGACACCGCCCTATACAGGAGTCAGCCCAGGTTCTTTTTCAAGTCAAAAGTCTTAGCTTGACAATGTGTTGCGTTCCCTCTAGGCCTAGAACCTTTCAATGTGCCAGTCTCCCCACCCTTGCGGCTGCAGCCGCCTTCTATCCTCGTTTAGAATTGTTTCTATCACAACTAAATCTTAATTTGCTCGTAATAATTTTTCATTAACACAAATCTTCACGCTTTTCCCTGCTTTTTCGGGGCAAAAACAAATTTTTCCATAACAGTTCGTATTGAATTGAAAAAATTACTATTGGATTATCCTGTAAACAGTTTTCATTAGTCGTTTGAAATTCCGCGGATGGATGCAAGATGTGAAAACCTCAAGCCTAAATTTTTTTTCAGAATTTTCTTTAAATTTTTGGCCCCTCGCCATAATATTTTTAAAGAATCCCATCTAAATCGATTTATTATTAACACTTTTGGGATGAACACATTTTGAGAAATATTTGGGAGCAAATAGTCGTCGATTTCTTGAAGTAAGTGAACCGAAAAGGGTAAAATTATCCGAGTGGAACTACAATAAATGTATCATGCTCTCTCAAATGCGGCACTGTCATTAGTTAAAATCTGAATGTAAAAAATCGCCCTCGTCAATGGTGGATTCCATGAGGAATGATTGAGAAATTTTTCAATAGTGAATTCTCTCCTAACAGTATTCTTGCATTTTTCTGTATAATTTTTATAATTTTAGGGGAAAGTGGGGCAAAATGAAACAAAAGAAACTGTTTGACGTAATTAAAACATAATTTTTGTTATTAAATACTTTTTTTTAATAACTTTTGTTTATTACCTTTTCTTTATTCTGTGGAGTACTAATGATAATAATAATTCTCCATTCAGTAGAATGGAAAATTATTGAGAAGTTGGAAGAAATGGATTAATTGAAAAGAAAATGAAACAGTAAAATCCAAAGTCCAGAGCAAGGCCCAGGAGGAGACACAGAGAGGGAAAAAGAAAAATCTGATGCTGAATTTCAATCGAATAAAAGAAGACAAGTTTAATCAGGATAATCTAATCAATTGAATTATAAGACGAATAAAAAATTATTATTCTCATCAGTACTCCCAATAATAAAAAAAGCTAATTAACAAAAGTTGATAAAAAAATTTTTTTTTGCTTGAATTGCATTAAATAGTTGTTTTTCAGCTGTTTCATTTTGCCTCACCCTCCCCTAATTGTAATTTTGATAATTGAGATTCTCTCAAACCCTTCTTCTACAGAGGTTTTTTTCTACAAAATTTTCGAAAAAATATGTGCAATAACAATTACAAATTTTTTTTTTGAAATTCAACTCCTACACAGTTAATTTCGTTATTATTTTAATAAAAAATAGCACCATTCATGTAAAATAGTCCGAAAAATGTTTCTGAAAAAATCAAGAATATATTTTTAACATTTTAAGGATATTTGTTCTGCTTATATTACATGAATGGCACAAATTTTTCTATTAAACAAAATGAAATGAGCTGCGTAGGAGTCGAATTAAGAAAAAAAAATTTGTAATTGTTATTGTAAACAATTTTTCAAAAATTTTGAAAAATAAAAAATCTCTGTAACTCAAAAATTGGAGGCCCTGGACTATTTTTAACATTTTAAGCGTCTGCGGAGCAAACGAACAATAAACAATGAATTTTTTTGCACTAATTATTGGTTTTTAAAGATTCATAATCGATCTTCAATGTATGAGAAATCTCATTCCAATATGCCATGACTTTTAAAATTCATAGTAATCTCCCCTTGAGAATTTTCTCCACCACCAATCCTCCAGTATCGAAACAAAATAATGAAAAAAAAATCCACTGGTGTTTGATATCCAGCTCACGTGGCACATGGGACCCAGAGCGCTGGCACATGGACAGAAAACGTAGTGAGACACCTCCCGAGGAAGATCAACGTCGTAACGACTTACCAATCGAGTACAAGCGTCGCAGTGGCGATCCACGTGAACGTCTTCGCAAGGAGCAGGACGGTATCGTACTCTCTCCTCAACGACGCTCCTTCAACTCCGGTTGCTTCGTGAACATCACTCAGCCACCACCTCGCCGTCCAGAGAGTCCCATCCATAAACCAGAAGTTCCCCATCGCGAGCCAGTCCGCAGAATTGGTTCAGGTCGCCTCCTCACTCGAGACATGTGGGACTTTCGCCCTGAGACCGAGAAACTTGAGCCCGAGAGAACAGACTTCGCCTTCAGAAACACTGGAAACGGTTCACGCGAAGTAGGTAGAGAGCCAATGCGTGATCGTGACAACAATAGAGACAGAGACATCAGAGATGATAGGAATGAGAGATTTGAGCGTAGATCATTTGGCAGAGATTTCGGTGATCGTGAGACTCGCGACAGGAATGATCGTCATCCAATGGATCGTGATAAGGACAGGAGGGAGAGAAAGTTTGCGACTGATCGTAGAAGAACATACTCGAATGAACCAAGGGAGCAAGAGGAGCCTGAGTGGTTCTCCGGAGGTCCAATCTCTCAGCACGACACTATTGAGCTTCGTGGTTTCGACGATATTCCTGAAGAGAAAACTATCAAGAACAAGAAAGTCTCACCAGCTCAGAAGAAACGTGGCAAGAAGGCAAATGAGAAAGAGGAAAAAACTGAGAGCACAAATTCGGCTGGTCCGAAGGGAAGAAGCACTCCAACTGCTATGGATCAACCAATCAATCCGATTCATGCACCTCATTCGCCAATTTCTGAGCAGGAGGAACTGTCTGCCAATGGGAAGAAAATGCGCGAGGGTAATGATAGTGGGAATACTGAGCAGAGTGATGTTAACGATCGATCTGAAGGAAAGAGTAGGGATGGAGAACATCTGGAGTTCAATCTTGATGACTTTCTGAAGAGCGATAATCTTCCTGGGGTCTCTGGACTACTTACGAATGGAGTTGGGGCTGATGCTGGCAGTGGGTCCAGGTTTAGTCAGTGGTTCAAGAGGGAAAGCCCAGTTCTGGACAGTCGTAGGGAGTCTATTCAGGACGAACTGCTTAATAATTTGTTGAATGATATCACTGAGCCGAATATTCAGGTGCCATCGGTTAATGAGTCGAATGCCTATTTTGCACCGATCTCGCCTGCTAATCAAACTGGGGGCAATGCTGGGACTGGGACTAAGCTGCTGGAGATGTTGCAAAGGGGGAATAAACCGAGCCAGAATGGACAGGGAGATGGTGGCAATATGATGGGGATGATGAAGAATACGTCCATTAAAGAGATGGGTAAGGGATGGCGCGTTGTCATTTAGCTTTTCTTAATTACTGGAAGATGTCGAGAATGCACGCTGAGAACACAATATAATCCTGCCAATCACATTTGTTTCAGACAAACACGTGCCCGCAATTTCCATGCAAAATCTCACTATAAATTCTTGTGTAATTGGCAGAATTATATTCCTCTCAGTGCATAGTTTTTGGAGGAAAAAAGATTGAGTAACCTATTCGAATATTCCAAAATTCTCAAGAGACAACGGGTCTTGGCATTTCCTACACAATCCAATAATTACCAAAATAGGTTTATGATGAAGATAGGGATTGGCGATGGTTCAAAAAGCATGGATTATCGAAGAATTAATGTTTTTTCTCATTACACAGGAAAGAAAATTCTTCTAGTTTTTATTGAAAAATATATATTTAAAAAATACAATCCGAGGAACTTACGTTTCAATGATAAGTACTGCTGGAGAGTTAAATTTTCAATCTCGAAACAGTTTTGTTGATTAATTGAAAAAAATATATTGAACATTTTCCGTGGCTGGACGTTAGCTGCAATAATTGTTGAAAATTTTAATTAAAGAAAATTACAAAATTTGAATTTAAAAAACCAATAGACGATTGGACTTGTCGACTTACCATTTATAACGTACATATTAATTTTTTATTCTCAATCAATCAACATTATTATTCGATAAAAAAATGAAAAATTTTGTTAGCTTGGTCAAAAAAATCGATGTTTGGGCATGAAAAATCGCTGTTTTCGATTAATCGACAAACATCGCCCATCCCTAGATAAAAATCATTGTCCAATCAATTTTACAAATTTCATTGCTGACTGATTTCTGTTTTTTTTTCCCCAGCAGAAGTTAGTGGAAAGGTCATGCACAGTCTTGAAGAACTAGAAGCTCGTATGCGAGGGGGCGTCCACCCTCCTTCACATATCGAACCAATACGTGTAAACAAGACTGATGAAGACATGTCAGCGTTCAAGAAGCTGCTGGCCCAAGTTACTGGGGGTCAGGCAGTGCCAGCTGCTAATGGGCCCATCGCTCCCAAACAAAATACTCAACCCATGACTCTCATGCAGCTTTTGAAGAATCAACCGGGCATGGGAGGTCCCCCACCCCATCAACCGCTAATGCCGGAGCAACAGCATCCCCCTTCCTTCAATCATGTGGGACCACTGGGACCTGCCCAGCATCCACACCAGGCACAGATGCAGCATGAAAATTTGATGAAAGTTCTGAGAATACAGCAGGTTCGTCAGAATTGGATTGATTTTAATGTAATCTTCTTTTCGTCAAACTTAAAACCATGAATTTGACTGCACGAAGAGACACACACTTAGGTGTGTCAATCATTCTTATATTTTGTCAAATTAAGGCCCGGGTGGATTATCTTCCGAACGTGAACTTGGTTTTTTTTTTATTTTGATAATCTGAAATGATCTCCAATTGCCATTCAGTTTTACGGAGCCCTGGAGTCTCTAAAAATCATGATCGCAGAATAAAAAAAACGTTTAAAAAAAGCTGAACATTTTCAAAGAGCGTTTTTGAATAATTTTGGGAAATAAATCCAATAGGGAGGATATTACAAATTAATAATTTTATGTATCTAATGGCTGTTAGATCATCATTTGTCACAGCAGTCAATGGCTGTCAGATCGGTAGTTACCATGATAAATTATCCATTCACTATTTCCTCTCTATCTGACTTATTTTCCTAATCTTTATTAAAAACGCTCTTCGAAAATGTTCAGTCTTTTTTCTATTTTTTTTTATTGTACAATCATAATTTTTAGGGACCCCCTCGTGATATAAAACCCAATGAAAATTGTGATATATTTTCCATTATGAAGATGGAAAAACAATCGAGATAATGTTCGAAAGATAATCCATCCGAGCTTTAAATACTGATATTTGACGTATCAAAAGGGAACCACTCTCTTCAAAATTGAATTGATTACAAGAATCATCTCATAATGGAATAGCATGAATACCACTGCTATTAAATAGCACAGCTCAATACTGCACTGAGAGAAAAGAAAATTATATTCCCAAATAAGTCTTGTTTGAAGCGAAAAAGTACGAAGATAAAAATTGCTTTATTCTAACATACGAAAGTTTCAAATATAAATAGTCGATGTGTTTTTTTCAGGATGAAAATATGCTTCATAAAGCGAAGTTCATCAAGAAATATTTTGTTCTTTAATTGTAAAATTGCTATCGTATCATCATTATTATTGTATTTATGAATTAATTTCTTATCTCTGATCTTTTAGAAGGCGAAACGAGAAACTATTCTGCCTTCTTTCGCATAAAATGAACATTTTTTGGGAGTAAAATATGTATGATAGCATAGAATAACGAATAGGTAGGGCTAGAAGGGAGGTTTCTGGCTTGCACAGAAAGTGACAATTTTTCATCTCAGGAACCTCTTCAAATGTTCAGTGCAAAATTTTGAGTTCTTAATCTTGTTCAATTCGGATTTTTTAAAAATTTCGAACAAGACTTGTTTTATTTTCTCTCAATTTGCGTTTCACACTTCACTGAGTTCATACTTAACTGAAAATTTAACTGCATTGAGAGAAAAGAATTTGTGTACTTTTGATTACTTTAGCAACAACAAGCACAACAACAAAAACGCCAGCAGCAGACAGACATGCTGTCGATGATGATGAGTGCTCAGAGAATGGTTGGGGCCAGTCCAGTGCCTCAAGACATGCAAATGTTGGTAAACAACGCACCATCGAGTCGTGAACTTCTTCAGAGACCAGAGGCTCAGGCGATTATTCAGGGGCTTCAACAGGGAGAAATCACCAGGCAGCATTTGATGCAGCAACTTCAGGTTCGTCATAACCAAGTAACAAGAAAAAGAGAATAATCAAACAAAAGTAAAACAAAGCTGAGGAAAACCACCGAAAAAAATTATGATGCGATGTTTATTTTTTGTTGCTCAGAACCCAGCTATGCAACATCGCCATCGTGAAGTGCTAGTGAACATTCTTAAGATGTATGGGAACACAACTCCTCGAACAGTGAGTCCCCACCAGACTCCAAATGTTACTCACGATCCAATGCTGCAACAACTCCTCTATCAACAGCAACAACGTGTTCCTTCCCCCATGAACAACGGTAATAACCAACTCCACATCTGAATACCTTATTCTTCAAGTTTGGCATTTATTAGTACAATTTTTGTTTCAATTTTCACTCTTCACAATTCAGTTGTGAAGTGATAAAATGAGACGAGTGCGAATAAGGGAGAACGTGACAAAATGAACTTGTGCGAATCTTTGACACCTGTTGATTTAATGATACAAGCAAAATGAGTTTTGCCACATTTTGAAGCACATAAAAATTCAGGAATTTTTACACAGGATCACACAAATTGAAAGTCTTTTCATGATTAAGGAAATTATCTTCTTCATTTTTATGATAGTTTCACGTATGAAGAAAACCACAGCCAAGCCACGGATTTTCATGGTCATTTCAAGGCTTTTGGTGGTCACGTGATGGTCATTTGGTGGGAATTTGGAACGCGTCCATAGCCAAGGGGGGAGGGATAATTGTGGACCCCCGATTTGATTCCTGCGCATTGGCCCTCATTTTGATCCTTAGATTTTAACCCTTACATTTTGACCCTTGTATTTTAACCCTTATATTTTAATCCTTGTTTTGACCTTTATCTTGTGACCCTTATATTCTAATTCTTAGTTTCTGATCCTTATATGTTGACCTTTAATTATCGGTCGGAAAGTTATTAATTTGCTCCATAATGGGGCCCACCCAATTTCATCAAAATATGGAAGGCTAAAAACAAGGGTTAAAATATGAAGGTCGAAATACAAGGGTCAAAATATAAAATTCCAAATGTAAGGGTTAAAATGAAAATGTCAAAATTTAAAGGTCAAAATCTAAGAGTCAAACTGAGGGCCAATTATGTCTAAGGGTCAAAATGAGGGCCAATTCTCAGGGATCAAATCAGGGGTGCAATATTATCCCTCCCTTCTTGCCCCTTGACACGTCCCAAATACCCACCAAAAGACTATGAAAATCAGAGGCTTGGCCGTGGTTTTGTTCATACGTGTTGACGTCTCAACTTGGATTAGTAATGGAGAAATAAAATGAACAGATGAGTTAGTAAACTCAATTTGCAAGAAGTGTGTAAACATTTTCGAAATAATTTAGGAATTCAAAGTTTTGGTCTCATTGTCCCTTATCATTACTTCATCAAATCTCTGGTTATCTTCGAGGCGAGTGGTTTTTTACTGGAAATTATCAAGAGATCTCGAAAAGTTTGATAATTTCTCATAAAAACCTCCTAATATCAAGTTTTCCAAACCTTAATAGCCTCATTACATTACTTTACTATTGAATTACACTCAAAGTGTGAACGTAGTCGTAGATTTATGAATTTCAAATCATTCTCAAAAAGTACAAAATTTTAATTTCTGGAATGCAGCTCTTTGTCCAGCATTAATGTCGTCCAATGTGGCGGCAAGTTCCAATACATTATCGATACAGCACCCAGGTAAAAAGCCCTCCTTTTGACTAAACACCAAAGACAATAACAAAGAACTCGTGATGAATGTTAAAAAGAACAATCCTTCACTCCCTTAATGTCTTCAGTGATGCCACACCGAGTGCCCTCACCCCGTGACCTCGTTATGCACACCCAGTCAATAATGCAGAGTGCTCTGATCAAGACAAAGCTGGAGGAGCAACGTGAGAATTATCGTAAACGTCAGGAACAACAGGCACAACAGATGCACTCACATCAGCGTATAACGAGTCCAGTGAATTCGCCATCTAAACAGATGCTGAGTCCAACACCACTGGCATTTACACCCACCTCAGTACTACGTAAAATGACAGCTGAGAAGGAGCCTGAGGGTGCGAATAATTATCAACGTCATAATATCGAAATTATCGTAACACCTGCACGCAAACTGAATCGTTACAATCGTAATCGCACTCGTAATAATAATGATGATAACAAGGAGAGTAGTGAGAATACAATTGGGGGTAAAGAGAACAATAAGCAGATTATTAAATCCACACGATCTGGTGTACTATCTGAGATGAATAATAATGAGGAACAGAATAGTGAAATTGCACTTAAATCTAAATATGTGGGTCAGAAGGAGAGTGATAAGGGAAAGGATTCCCTCGGTGATGATAAACAAAATTTGGAGGTAGCCATTTTGGGTGACAATAATAACCAACCCGATGTTGTTGTCAATTCAGTTGTTAGTGAGGATGATAACAAAAATACGATAATTATTGGTGACGTTTAAAGAGTCGATTAGAAAAGAATATTCTAAATTATTTGAATATGAATAATATGAGGGACTTTTTTTTCATTTTTGAGAGATTTTTTTATACGATTTTGATAAGATAACATTCATACTCGAATACTGGCAATTCGTATGAGATAATTTTCTTTATTTTTTTGGTTCATTTCCTTCATGATTTCCTCATGATTTTTTTTTCACATGCTTGATCGTGACTATGTGGGCATGACACTTATTACGTTTTTTTGCACTCCATCTTTTTTGCTTTACTATCTTTACACTTTTTTTCATTTATGGTAATCATTCATTATGATGCAGTAGGGAGCTTGATTGGTCTTCACATAGTGATTTATATATGATTTATATTGAATAATGCAATTTTCTATGATCTATCTATGATGAAACATATGTTTAATGCTGGCTTTTACAATAAAACGCTTTATCTTGACATTCCCATACTCACGATGCTTTCCTCTGCTTACTATCCTAGCTTTTTTGCACGACTTTTTTTTAAGCATGAGCGTTAATTTACGATAAATTGAAAGGAGAAAACGAGATCAAAAGATTCCTAAGTATCTGGTAACAACAGGAGATAAAGTCTGAAATTCAAAAACTTGTGACGAAAATGGTTGTCGAGAAAAATATTAGGAAACCTTCTTTCTGTTTACGAAAATTGTCTAAAAAAATAGTTTTGATTATATTTTTCAAAACCTTGTCTTTCTATATTGGCTGCACTGCGAGAAATATCGACATAATATCACAACTAATTTCTTGCATCAAATATCTCATCTCTTGAGGGGCAACAGAATGCCGCTAATTTTCCAAATTTTTGAACAAATTTTCTACCGAAAGTTATCGATATTTTTACAAATCGAAGCACATTAATCTCCAAGAGGCGATGATGAAGATCAATGTGCTTTGGGTTCAAATAATATTAATAACTTTGAACAGGAAATTAGTTTGAAAATTTCGAGGAAACGGCGGCTTCTGTTACCCCTTAAGGATAAACAGCTTAGGATAAGAATTTGGCATAATAAGTCAGACCGTGGAAGAATCCTGTGAAATGTTCATGACTTGAACACTAACCCTTGGTGATAAAATGAGAATTTCTTGTCTCCAGAAATCGTCCTTTATTTTGTGAATGAATGTTCATTTCAAAAGATGAGAAAATTCCTAAAAGTACTAAAAGCTTCGATTCAGTGAATCATTGATTAGAGACTTTCATATTGAATCAATACAGAATTTATGCAAGGGAAAACCTTTAGATCTATTTAAGATATAACCGTCACTTGCTCTCAATCACAATGAGTTCGAAGGAAAGCAATAACATATTTCCCTTCTCTTAAACTTACTTTGTCAGTTCAGGAATATTATCTAATTTCCAGAAAAAAATATTATTTTTTCATTCAGTATCATCCTCCTTTTGTCCGAAGAGCACCGATTTCTTATCTGAAACCTACCATTAATTGATCGAATATGCATGCCACGTTCTCCACTCCAGAAATTATTTTTGTCATATTATGTTGATTTTTCTCTCAATGTGGTATTAATTTTGGTACTAAAATGATGACAATGAGGCAAGTCGAAAAATTTCATAACACTTATTTAGTAAATGTTCTGGGAACTATTACATTCAGCAAAAAACATTATAGAATCTATTCTTTAGTTTATAAAATTCATTGTAAAGAAGGTATCTCGATAAGTTTCTATAAACATTTCCTCTTGTACAAAAAAATCTGCTCTCCTGAAATACCGAGCTTTTCGTGTTACATTAAAAAACGAAAATGTAAATGGAAATGATTAACTATTGCTTCTAACTGTTTACAATAGTTGAACTTGAATTGATTCAATCGAACAACTAATTATAAGAGAGGGAATTAAGAGGTAAGATGAAATAAAACGAATAATCTCTGAATGTAGGAAGCGCAGAAGTATCAAAATTGGCAGCACAGAGTCAGGCGAGTCAAATGCAGCAGATGCAGTCTGCAGTGCAGTTGTTAGCCCAGGGTTTATCAAGACAACAGCAACAGGGTACAGTAAGACCACAAGCGAATCAGCAGCCTGCTTGGTCGAATCAGTCGGTTAAACAGCATCCTGGTACGAAAATTGTCCTCTTTCAAGTCGTCATTCATTCGAAAATCAATTAATTCAGTATTGAAATGGTGAAACTTCATGACCGGAGTTATTGCTTCTTGTTTGCGTAAAAATCATTTCAATAATGAGTGATTTTCGAGGAAAATATAAAGACCCTTATCGGCATACTTCAACAGAGGCACAGTATTTCTTGATAAAATGGCTTATTAGACAATGGATTCTATTTATTTTTTGATACATGTAATGTTTTTATTTACATGATAAATATATTAAATTCTACCAAGTCAGAATGTACCATCCCAACACTTACGCTTTGT
The DNA here is from genome assembly GCF_001412515.2 of Diachasma alloeum. NCBI lineage: Eukaryota > Metazoa > Arthropoda > Insecta > Hymenoptera > Braconidae > Diachasma > Diachasma alloeum. The sequence goes on from NW_021680423.1 coordinate 1,598,600, forward strand.
GCAATCTGAATTTCACATTGTACCATTCAAACTTGTAAATTCTCAATTTATTGTGCTCAATTCGGTATAGATAATTTGAGTATCTATAATTCGTTTCAATTGGAACATTTGTAATTAGAATGTGAGGATTACAATTTCTGTATATAAACAAGGTCTCAGCACAAAATTTCAATTGTGTGAAAGAAATTCTCTGTTGGTGTTGAAGTCTGCCTATTTTTCGTGGAAAATCACAGGAAATAGCTCCCAAACAAGCGAAGCCTCTTATAATTTCCACATGATTATAAATAAATCTTATCGACAGCTGGCAGACCAATAGTGAAGGGAGTAGCAGCTACGCAATTTCCATACGGTGGACCACCGAATTTCCAGTCCCAACCACCTCAGTCCCAGCTACAGCAGCAGCCAGCACCTGTATCATCAGTCCAACAACAGAATCAATCATTGCGGCCATCACCGGGTATTTACGGTAACCCGGCACGTTCGAAACACACGATGCCGACATCCCTTCCACCTCCAAATGTTCCTCAATACAATGTATCGCCAAATTCTGTAATTAGCCAAAGAACTAATATAATGAACAATCAGAGCAAGCAGCAACTGGTCCAGACACATTTCGCTAATATATTACAGCAGCAACAGCAGCGTAATGTCAATTCACAAGTACAACTCGTCTTAAACCAAAACTACAATTCTAATCGAACAGGTAATTCCTGCTGTAATGAGACAAACCATGAATTCTATTGTTTTTTTTTATTTTATCAATTTTTCTTTCGTTAATTATTACTTCTTCAAGTTTCTCGATATAACGACTGACTCTAGAGGGAAACAATGAGAGATCTTTTTTCTGCATTTTTTCACCTTTATTATGATAATGATATTACATTTAACGTGATTGATATCAATGGTTCATTGAATAATCTTGGAAAAAATTATACTAGGATAAAGTATTGAGAGGAGCTTGTTGTCGCTCAACATTTCATCCTAAAATCGATCATTTCCAAGATAACTTTATTATAGTCAAGAATTTGAATATTCGACTTGTCTAATTTTGCTTTATTTTTTAGTTATTTTTAACCTCTCTAGTTTGAATTAATAATTTACATTAACAATTTCGTAAAAATCTGTAACTCTTACAGATGACTCAGTGAAAAAAGATATTGCATGCAATGGTCACCAGAAACTGGCATTGAATAATCCCTGAGGCCTGTTTTCCCATGTCCAAAACCTCCGAACAACTCCTAAATCACCAGTACAGCATCTTCTAATATGATTTGAGCCCTTCATGATTAAGTGTAAGCTGTTTCCCAATTGCTCCTTCCCCAATTATTTGGCATGAAGCTTCGATTTAATCATGAAGAACATTAGCTTTTTCACTACGAAATACTTCATTTCAAACATGCCCTTCCATTTTTAATCCTCAGACGGCCGAATAATGCGACCACAACAGCAGCCAATGAACATCTCAATGGGAAGACAATCTTCACCAGGTAGCAACGGTGGAAGTCTATCACCAACATCAAATCAACTAGCCAGATGGTTCAGTCCAGAGCTACTTGCTAAAGCAAGAGCTGGAAAACTACCAGAGCTTGGTCAAACAAATGTTTTATCATTGGAAGAATTGGAGCGACTGCAGCAGGCCTCGGCTGCAGTGCATGACTAAATCTAATTTTTATTTTTCTCCGATAGAATGAACAAGCTCAAACAAAGTGAGAATTAATTTTTTTTTATTTTAATGAGAATTGAAGGGAGCAAAGTGAGCAAAAAAATTATCGAATCATCAGTTCTTCGATCGATGAAAGATAAAGTAAATGATCAAAAAGAGGATCATAAATTACGGGAAAATCCAGTTTTATACTGCATCCACGTACATCACGTGCGTGAGTGTTCCACACTGGAATTATTGTTTTAGACTGTATTTATCGAAAAGACTGGCAAACTTGTTTCGTCCTGGCTGAAAACAAAACATGAAGAAATATGTTTAGAGACGAAACATTGGACACAACCTTGAAGATCACAGATTTAAATGAGCAATCAATTAGTAACTGGGAAATATGCAAAAAGCAGAAATGGCCAATTCCCCTCGGCGCCATCAGAGCCAAATCGAAGTGGAAGAAGTGTTTAACAATGAGAAGTTTGAAGAAGAAAAAAACGATCTCCAAGTCACACGCATATGAATATTAACGATAAATAATATATAACTTTCTAGAAATACAGAACGGGAATTACAGTGTTATCGCGATTTTTCGGAGAGAACAAATGAAAAGGCATAATGGACTTAAGGAATCAAAGAGAGATGGAAAAGTATGAATGACGCATTGGAAAGAATTATTAAAAAACTAGGGTTGTGAAGATTGATGAGAATAATTGAATGTTGAAAGAGGGAAACGAATTTGATGAAAGAAGAAAAGAAATATTTCACACGTGGAAGTGAGAATTCAAGTTGTTTGTTTTTCATGAGGAATATTTCTTCATTTTCAGAAATTGTTACACTCACTTTTAATTTTTCACTCTCTAATCGTTCCTAAAAAACATAACGACCATTGCGTTTCATCGTTATTTTCATCATTTATTTTTATATAAATAATTATATCTTTGAATTGCGGTGAAAGCCCCTGCAGAATTAATGAATTCAAACGATCATGATTACTAGTTTGTTCTTATTTTGTAAAATTCGTTTCACATAAAAATTTTTTGGAGAGATGGAATGAGGAGATTAGTGTACTTTTTTTTTAATTCCATGGAACGTGAAAAGCAATGAAGGTGGTGATAAAGGACCTATGAAATTGCTGCATATTTTGATTTGAAAAATACAATTTAATTTCTTCCTTCCATTCCTCCGTATTGAATTTATAATTTTTTCCATTTTCTCTTCATAAAAAAATGAGGCATTGTTAAAAAAAAGTTTTCAGTGTGAACGCGTTAATGACACCTCTCATTGATAGTATTGTTGACATAATTATTATCAGTGACACATGGAAAAATAATAAATGAAGGAAATATTCTCCCCTGCACAAAGAAAGTCATGAAAATAAAAGAAAAGCCTCAGATTGAAGAGCGATTTCCTCGTTTTTTTTCTGATTTCAATTAAATTGAAGAGAATGGGAATTTGATCAGTACAATAAAGATATAGATATCTCGAGATACTCAAAGAGCCTGCCGGTTCTTCACATTCATCGTTAAACGATAAAAAAGAAATAAAACCACTATTGTTCTGGAAACAGAAAAATGCATTAAACTCAATTTTTTTCCGTTTGACAATTTTTTGTTCTTAAATATCGGAATTGTTATTTAATAAACCTCACAAAGCATCACGAACCAATAATTTTGTGACCTGATTAGAGAGTAAACAAATGAAATTTTTTTTATTATTTCCGTTGAATGAAACAAAACGTTGAAAAATCATGGTTAATGCTGTGTTCTGAGTATGTCATTGGGTCTTGAAGCGTGAAAAAGAAAGAAATTATAAAACAAAATACAACTTTTGTAAATAATGAAATTCAATGACAAGAAAAATGCAACAAAAATCCCAAAAAATAAACAAAACAAGGGGAAAGAAGCGGATAACAGGCCAATTTTATCATTGCATGTACCGGCTCGATATTTTGTAAATAAAGTTATTAAGCGTAAACTGTGGCAAACAAATGAATGAAAAAAATTACGATAAGAGGAGTAAAAATTCAACACACATTGCAAAAAAAAACATTGAGAACGCAAGATGAGAACCCCTGCTCCTGGAACTCTCATTCGTTCTTTCTTGGCGGCCGAACGTACCCCCACCCATCCTTTCCACCCCCCTTAAACGACAGGGACAAGTCTGAACTTCACTTGTCACAAAATGGCGGAACTGCACTGGACGCGGCAAGATATCTCTGTCCAAAAATCTGAAAAATACGGATAATAATCGACCGACAAAAACCTCCCTAAATCAAATCGGAAATAGTTTGTCCGTGTTTCATCCTCCATTGATCTCCGTGACCACAATTTCAGTTTTCTTTAATTCTCTGTCACCTACAAAACTCATCCTCACTGTGCGACGGCAGACGGTCAGAATCCTTCAAATCTCCTCCGCTCAAACACACCTAACTTACCTAAATCGCCTGAAAATCCTTACCACGACATGCATGAACCCTTACTCCATCCACAGGCATTACTTCGCTCCGAGAACATCTCCAATTCGATGGCAAATGTATGGTAAGTGAAGGTGAGTAAAAAAGTAAATCAAAAGGAATTAAGAAACAGACGAACTAATTTTTCTCTCGTCAAGCCATCGTAGAAGAAAAAAAACAAATGAGAGGTCGCTATTAACATTCGTTCGACCCATTCGTAGTGTTCTTTTCAGTGGTGCGGGCACTCAATCCTGTTCCAAAACACAACACTGAATTTCGTGGAAAAAATGGGATCGGATTACGTTCCTCGATGAAATCCGAGTAGATGTTGTTCATACATGATAACGAAACTGAGAAATTGTAACCGAATCCGTGAATTATGCGTACCATTCTCGAAATCGTAGTACGAAGGAGAAAAAAGTCGAGAACCAATAGTGAATTTCCAATGAAATAAATGTCAACGGCAGCCATTATGTGCAGATGGGATGATCGTAACACCCTTTTGGGCCAGCGTTCGTTGTTAGAATCAACGTCACAAGGAAGATTTGCGTGACAGTGTGAGTCCTTTTTCATGGGTTCTGGTTGTCATCCTAGGGGCTAGAGTAGTTCTAAGAGATGTAACGTACTAAGTGAGTGGACACTGATAAGACGGTACAACTTGTATTGTGAAGTGAAATAAAAGTATTTGATGATAGGAACCGTGGGAATTGAGGTATGTTAATGTCAGTAATGAAATAATGAAGTTGTGACGAAATGTTTAGATTAAAATTCTTTCCAAAATTCCTTGAATTGTAGAATACTCATTAGATCCTCTAGTATTACTCATTACACTTTCATATTGGATCCTACCTACGACACATTGATCCGTGGTGACGTACCTCTACAGAAAAAGTCCAGAAATAATCGCAGCGAGCGACCCATCAATTCATTGGACATTACTATGGACATTGATAGTGTACGACATATTCACGGGGGGGCGTGTTTGAACCTCGGTAGGACGAGATGAAATATGTGAAATAAATCACATCGTTGTGTTGAGTATGTGCCCATCATCAGCGTGAATTAAACATTTGAGCAACGATATCCAAAGTTGCTCAAGACCATCTTTATCGTCAAGTTTAGGGTAAGAATGTGAGTAGTACTGAAGAGTGAAAAAATACTTTGAGAAAATTGAGGTCTTGAAATAACTGAATGTCGGAAAACTAGATTAATTTAGCTCATGTCAAAGCAACTGAGCAAATTGGTGCCTGATGACCGAGTCATAATTGTCGAGCCTGAAAATCAATGAAACATGTGTGCCTACGCATTGTCGGAGCGTGATACGGATCTTGTGAAAATGTGGCCGCCATTTCGTGAAGTTGGTAAAGCACATCGTGACTAGATCCAACTAGATTCCTCCTCAAAACTCCATTTGTACACCTCAAAGTCTCAAGATACATTAGATACTGGGCCTTGCAAGATCCCAAATGCCTTGAAATACAGGAAATTCATCGACAAGACGCAAAATCATAAAATACGTTTCATCCAAATCTTCGCCACGAAGTATCACCTAGTACAATAAATAACGATTAATTTATTATAAAATCTGTACGATAGTCCGTCGTGTTCCGGTGGCGCTGTTGCAGCCCTACCATCCGGATAGCCATAGGTTGTCCGAAACCAACGGGGAGGGGCGAGAACCGAGCATTCGCTCGGCATTAGTAGAAGCGTGAAGCAGGATTTGTGCTGCTGAGCATAATCTAGTATCGAGAAAGCTTTAAAACTGTGATAAATCGTGATTCATCAAGCGTTAAATCAATAGTTATAATCCAGCTTCTGCGGCCAACAGAGAAACGGTGGGTAAATGGCTATAGAAACAATAGTAAAACGTTACAAGAAAAAAGAACGCATGGGCTTGCACGTGAGACGTTGAACGCCAGCGAGATCTATCGTTGGTGAGGCACAGTATTCACCATCTGCTTTCAAGACCCCCCGACCACCTTGTGCCGCGGTAATATCCTCAGTATGACAAAGACGGTACGATCCGCCTTAGGTTCGAGACTCCCTTTTATTCGAAAAGGAAGAGAGGAGATGTGTAGCAATTTCGAGGGGTAAGCGATAGGAACAGCCTGAAGTCCTGGAATTTCGTGGGTTCCTTTCCTTCACTCTCGTTTGTCACTTTTTCCTTTGCACTGGCACTTTGTGCAGACTCAGGACTATTGCGTAATTTCTTCCACTTGTCCAATTATTTGGAGATCGATGAGAGGTTAACTTGCCATTTTTTTGACTTCCATTTTCGCACGTGGTTGGCAATTTATCGGGTGATTGACCGTGTTCGGGTGCGGTAGGAAGCGCGTAGGTAGACGTGTAAAGTGTTCAAGCCATTGTTATTGATAAGGAATGTGCGCCGAGTGATATGACTTCGTGGGGAGAATCGATACCGAGGTGAATAATAGTGAAGACAAAAAAAATGTATGAAATTTAGAAGAGAAATGAAGTGTGATACGTCCGTTGAATTGATTTTACCATTTTTTCTCTAGTCAATAATTGACGAAAAAAATTAAGGACTATGTTCACTCAATACTTTTACGGAATAATGAGCGTAATAGAGGCATGTGAAAATGACAATGTCCATGATAGAGTTCATTGCATTGAAATTCGACAATTGACAAGCGCTGAGGATAGCAAACGTTGAGAACCACGAAGTCCGATGGTTTATGTATCCAACGTTTGAAGCATAAAGACACATGAAGAACCAGTTGAGCACCTCGACTCGGCCTGACCGTTCCTGCGAGACACGGACACGAGGCTAACCGAAATTGAATGTACGGATGTAGACATAATTTATGTGAGGGATGAGTGACTTCACTATTCGGCATGTTTATTGGTTTACCATTTTTTCGCTGGCCATTCACATCCTAATTATTGCTCACATGCAGTTGATAATGAAGACCTCATGAGGAGATAAGGAGAATCATAAAATGAGCATCAAAAGTGACGAAATATGCAAATAAAAAGTTGAATTTTTGCATTTTATTTCAAGATGATAAAATGTTGGACCGATCAGACCCAGTTGTCTGTCTTTTACGTAATAATTCGTGCGATCTTTTTGATAGTCATGGGGGAACGTAGGATGGAGTGGTTTTGCAGCACCCACCAACATTGTTTTGTTAACAATAATGGAATAAAATAATTTCAAGATCATGAAGTTTTCAATTGTTAATTTTTCATTAATGTGCATTAGGGAAACATTTAAACAATTCGATATTGGCACATGCGCGATTCTGGGAATTTCTTATGAAATATACAGGTTTCATTGACGCATGTCGTCAAGCCATTCGGACATTTTGCGATCGACTCCTCTTGTTCCGCCTAAATGAGCGAAATGATTTCACGTTGATAGTGAATTTGCATTTTTTCAATTTCATTGAGGTGTAGGTGGAATGCTGATGGTGCACAGCTAATTAACGGATAGTCGACAATGTATTCAGGTCGTAACGTGTGCCGACGATAGATTTGCGGTGTTGCATAAACGAAATTCTAGTTCATTAGGCTCATTGTGAGCAATTTTTCTACATCCAACATTGGAAAATTTATCAAATAAATAAAAGTACGCTTAAACATGAATGAAAATGAATCGATTTCCGACGCAGGTGACATTACAAATAGGAGGATAAGATGGACGACTACGAGAAGAAGTTTGCAGAGATGCAAAAGTACATTCCCTTCCTGGAGGCAATGATTGAGAGACTTCAGAAAGTAACTGATAAGTCTCGTGAAGTACAGTTGCACAAAATGCAGCAACTTCATGGAATACTGACGGACAGCAAGAGAAAGTATGTTCATTCAATATCGGAAATGAGAAAAAAAAATGCATCACAGTAATTAAAGAATCTTCATATGAAACCCATAAAATTTTTAATCAACCAGAACGTATGCAGAATTCATTGAAATTCCAAATGTCCAGTAATGAAAATTTGTACACGTCAACTGCTGCTCTCAAAGTATTTTCCACTGTGTTTTTAATGTTTCATTCCTTCAACCTGCATACGTTTTGTTTTTTTGTTTTTATTTTGCATCATAATTTCTTCACTACAGTCATCATATTACAACTGCAGAAATTTCGCATGCTTGGATATTAAATGTATATTCCTGACAAAATGTTAATTTTATTACCCTGACCGAATTTTTCTCCTTTCGTTCTATGTTAATCTATATTTCAACAGGTTGAGGATTGAAACACTCCAAAAATGTGAAGATGTGCTTCAGAAACTGCACAGTAAAGTTGAAAAGGTATGTATCAACCCTCATCGACAGTAGTTAGCAATATTTGCTGATTGCTGGCATTGCAATTGAATATTGCACTGAAAATCAATGAGCGATTGTGCTACGTTTTTCTGCATCATTCGCTCTTTTGTCTTCAGTGCAATGATCTGCAAGCAATTGTACTTGATCCCCGCTGTATTAGGCTGTTCAATACTTAGCAAAGAAATGACTATTCATACTGTAGTTATTGGATCATGATAGTGACAGCAAATTTTATTTTAGTTTTCTTTAGTAAGCTTCTGCTAGGCTTGAATCTACTCCCTTCACAATTTGTATTATTTTTCTTTTTATTCTTCAGTTTATTTTTACGAAAATTTCTTTTATTTCAGGCTTTAGTAGTGCATGTCTTGTAGTTGTAATTTAATATTTCTAATTCGACACGAGTTTCAGGGAACAAGCGCTGGTCTGAATTTCCCTAGTAGTAAGAAAAGTGAAGAGCCGACGGTATCAAAAACGTGAGTTTTCATCGTCATAAAATAAAAAAATTAGCAACCCTAAATTTGAATAGCTGATAAATGCGAGAGTTGCATTTTCGTATTTCCAGTAAGCCAGTGACACCATTGGAAGTTAAACTACCGAGAGAAGTAGAAAAATCCAAAGAAAAACCGAAGGAGATGGACGAAACACCAGCAAGTCCGAGTCCACCAGCATCACCAGATGAGCAACCAAAGAGTACGTCGGCTCCAATAATCATTCCCACCGAGCGCAAGCGAGATTATTCATCAGGGAAAATTGACAGTAAACCATCGAGTCCTGATCAGATTGAGCGAGTGTCCACAAAGCAACCAATTATCATTCCCACCGAGCGTAAAGGTGAATCTTCCAACAACTTCGTGGATAACAATTCTCTAGCCAAGGCGAGGAATGATAAGTCATTGAATAATGCATTCGTAGACTCTAGAAATGCATCAAATTGTCGACACATCCCTACAGTGACAGTTTCCACGAAATTAGAGACTCAGAAACAAATAAGATTGACATCCCCAGAGTGTCGATCACCGAGATCAAAGGAGTTCTTATCCCCCTCGAAGAGCGCCAAACCCCCGGTGCCACTGTTAATCTCGCCTCCTCGAGTTTTAACCGAACCTCCGCTATCTATGGACGATTTAGCTGAACTTCTGAATGACGGTTCAGACAATAATCCCGGGAGCAGTAATTTCACGATTCTGATTAGCGATAAAAATTCCTCTAACCCTATTAAGCCCGAGAAAATTCGCATTTCAAAAGGTAAGCCGTCAGAGAACTCTAATAAACCTGATAAGGAACATTTAAAATCATTTGTTCTGACTCAAGAGGACATAGACAGAGAGAGCAATCGCCGTTGGGAAGAGCGAGATAAGCACATTGTCCTGTACGGTCGCAAGGGCCTTCAAGCCGATGGAAAACCTCTGCCCACACCTCAGTCGGAGCATTCCTCAGTTCCATTAATAACAACCGCACCTAAGAAGCCAGAATTTCGGAATAGTCCTATGTCACCAGTGGGTAAAGACAGAGGTTCTGAGCCAAGATACGCAGACAATTACGAGAGAATACCTCGGCACGTGACAGATCGTTTCAGCAACGTTGCTGACCAGCCAAAAATGCCGGACATTAATGTCATTAACAGTGCCTTTTCACGTTTGTCTGAGGGGGACAAGGCGAATCTCGCTAAACTCCAAACGAATTTGCCAATTTTACACCAGCAGACTGAGAATCATACGTCTGCGGAGGAGAGAGATGTGTTCTCTCGGCGCGGGGGTGCTCCACAGATGGACATGGATATGGAGTACCGTAGAGACGAGGAGTATTACATGCAGAGGCCAATCCATCCGTCCCAAAATCGAGAATATTACAATCCTCAATGGGGAGGATATGAGCATAAACCCCAGCAGATGCCTGGGCATCCGTATCCACACCCTCCAAATCATCCGCAAAATCTTCCCCCCCACCATCCAAATCACCCTTCGAACATTCCCAATCACCCCCATCAGAGCCACCCAGACATGTGGATGGGCCCAAATCCAGGACCTGGCCCCATAGACCACCCAGTACACCACATGTCTCCTCAGTACAGTCCGAATCTCGTTCGTCGACCCATGATGAGTCCCCCTGGCCGTATAGAACTGAGCCACGGCCCTTACGGAGATCCAAATTTCCCCGAGGATATCGGCCACTCACCCCAACCCCCTGCCCCTCCTGTTATTCCGTCATTAATGTCCACTCCACCATTCAATCCTCGAGGATTTCCTGAGAATCGAGCATTCGAGGCGCCCTTCGAGCGCCCTGCAGAGTTTGGCCTGAACATGAGACCGAATCCGTGGGAAGGCCATCCTGGGGATCCAAATTATCCTGAGCCTTCGAGAGTCAGAGGGCCAGAGGTTTCTTACAATGCTCCCGTCCCTCCAGGTCCTCCCAGCTGGAACAGAGGTCCTGGGCCTGATCTCCAGCCCATTAGGAACCGCAGTGTCGAGAGATTCCCTGGTGACAGGGCCACCAACAGACCTGCGCTCACTGACCCCCAGCATCCTGGATTCAATCGCCGAAGTGAATGGGATCGACCGGGACCGACCGAGAATCCCCCGAGATTTAATCGCGAAGGGAGAAATGTCTCTGAACGAGACCCGAGGTTCAGGAAGGATCAAAGCCCTCAGGGAGCCAACTCTCCAAATGCCACTTCTGCTAAGAGGGATCCCAGATTGGTTAAAGAGCCTGCACAACCTGCAGCTTCGAAATCAAAAGAAAATTCAGTGACAAATCGAGATCCTAGGAGGAGAAATTGTGATTTAATAAATCAGAACAAACCGATCATCTCATCCAAAGCCCCACGAAACAAGAACAAATCTAAAAATTTTGCAAAACAAAAGGAATCAACAAAATCCACTGATATCAAAGCGAGAAAGTCTTCCGATGAAAAAATAAGCACTGATAAATTGATCAAAGATAAGGAAACTATGCAGTCACCTCTGGAGAGCCTTTACGGAGTTATTGACACGACAGCGAAGACCGGAAAAGGTTATGGTCTTCAAAAGTTCAAAATTCCAAAAATAAAGAGAACTGATCCCCCAGTCCCTCCCCGCCCACCAACCCCTCCAAAACCCAGTGCTGCAGTTGAACTCGAAAGTTGGGACGAAGAGCCTCCACCAAAGCCCGCTGAATCTGTCAAATCACTTTCTGCGGAAGCTGATAAGACTGTAAAAGTCGAGGAGAAGAAAATGGAGGTGTCAAGCACAACCGACGAGCCCGCGGTACTCTCGGCAAAGACAAAAGCCAACGATCGCGATCTAAAAGTATCAGAAGCAGAACCTACGGTATCTAATCATGTGTCAAAGAAGTGCGATAAGGTGGACGAGTCGGAAGCAACAGTTGACACATCAACTCCCGCAAAAATTGCTGACACATTGAGTACAACCACTGCAACCGCAAAGGAGACTCCCAAGGAAGAAGAACCGCCGACCTTCAAGAACGAAATTACTCGCGAGTTAATTGAGAAAATGATCAAAACGTCCTTAGAACAAGGAGAAGGGAAAAAACTTCTAGAACAAGCAAAATTACTTCAAAAATTGGGCGAGGGCCTAGCACATTCCAAGAAATTTAAGAAAATCCGAAAGATTATTGAATCTCAATCAGACAGCAGTTCTTCAGACACGGAACAAATAATCGAGCCGAAGAGAATCGGTAAAAAGAAACGAAGGGTGATTGTATCTGATAGCTCTGATGATGCTTCACCAGAGCGTAAAAGTCCAGAGGTTCCCGAGATCGATTTTCAAGAGAAGCCCAAAACTCCCAAACGAAGAGCAAGGAAACCTCGACAATCAAAATCCCCGCGATTCAAAGGGAAACCCGTACCTGAAGAAGACAAATCTGAAGAATTGAAAGAATCTGTAAATGACTCGAAAGAATCTGTAAATGACTCGAAAGAATCTGTAAATGACTCGAAAGAATCTGTAAATGACTCGAAAGAATCTGTAAATGAATCTAAAGAATCTGTAAATGACTCGAAAGAATCTGTAAATGAATCTAAAGAATCTGTAAATGACTCGAAAGAATCTGTAAATAAGTCCAAAGTATCTGTGGATGACTCGAAAGAATCTGTAAATGACTCGAAAGAATCTGTGAATGACTCTAAAGAATCGGTGAATGCGCCTGAACAACCTTTAAACGACTCAAAAGAACCGGAACAAGAGCCTGAGCCAGAACGAGAGCTAGAATCCCCAGCGTTAAAACCTCGCAGAAAGCCTGCTCGTCGGCGCAACTCCCTGGAGATGCTGCAGGAGGACATCCGCGAAATGTTTATCAGCGAAGGAGTAGTAACTGCCACGGGTCACAGGATGTGCCGCTTGATAAAGGAAGCAGAAGGTAATTTAAAATCAGTTGGTGAGAAAGTGAAAGGTATTTATGTTTCGAGTTCCCCAGAGCGCCATGACTCGGAGCTATCTGAAGACGAAGTTCTCCCGAAGCGCCGTAACAGATCAAAGAGCAAAACTCCAAAACCCCGAGAGGTCCCGGATGATGACAAACCCAAACCCCGAATAAGAAGAACTCGAAAACGAGCAGCCAAATTGTCAAAACAATACGTGAGTAGCTCTGACAGTGACTCGAGGCCGAATCGTTTGCGCGAGTCGTCATCGCGCAGAGGGACGCCAGAGCCCTCTAAAGACCCCACAGACGCTGAAACACCGCGGGAAACTCCCGCCGATGAGCCCGAAGGTACTCCGACTCTTCGAAGAAGTGAAAGAGTCAGCTTGAGAGAGCCTAGAGTAATGATAGAAAAAACAGATTTGGGAAAAATCGACTCATCGAAAATAATGTTCGATACATCCTCAGACGAGAGTTTCGGAATCGACGTATCAGAGTTGACAGCAGCTGTAGACATCTCACTGCACTCTGAGCGTCAAAAACGATCCGATGACGACACAGAGGCAATGATGAGCATAAAAAAGCTCGAGGAAAAACCATCAAAAACGAAAAAACGAATTTCTGATGAACCGAGAGCCGATATTGCGAGTAAACCCGATGATGAAGCCACTGGCGTGGCTTCGGATGACGCTTCAATTTCAAGCGGTCACGCCTCTAGCGTCAAGAAACTAACAACAACTTCCGAGCCTTCTAATACAAACGAAGAACTGATAAAAAACATTCTTGGTGATTTCGTTAATGATAAAAATGAGGAGTCAGAAAAATCAATTGACAAAGAGAGTGTCATGGAGGCTGAAAAAGAGATCGTACAGCCCCGCAAGATCATCAGAAGAAAAAAACCAGCACTACCCAAGCGGAAGAAGAAACGTAGAACTTGGCAAATGGGAATTGTCTCAAAATCAAAGAAGAACAAGAAAACCCCAATTGCGCGTTCTCCCACAGTTCCTAAACCCTCTCTCGCTCCTCTAACCCCCTCAGAGCCTCCCAAGGAGGATGCAGAGTCACAGGAAAATGTCGAGCCACCGATTGTCCCACCACCGAAGCTCGAAAAGGTCGACATAAAATCGAAATCCAATGAATCCCCAATTAAATCCACCATCAAACGAGAAAAAGACGATTGCGAACCGTTTTTAACCCCTGATCGAAAAAGATCGTGTTTCAAAACCGAAGATTTAATTGAATACGCATGGACTGGACAGGAAAAATACAAATGTCTATTCTGTAGCTTCAGTGGGAAAAACATTGTTCACCACTACAAGGCAGTCCATCCAAAGGACGAGATGATGATATCGAGACTGACGTTACTCGATGCAAAGCGAGCAATTGACGAATCCAAGGACGAGATGTTGCTAGAATTATCGGAAAAGACAAAAGTGGGCGCCGATCGTAAATACGCCTGTAGATTCTGCGTATTTACGGCAGAGGGACAAAAGGAGTCAGCAATGGAGACTTTCTACGAACACTGTACAACCCACACTGGCGAGTACAGATTCCGATGTCGAAGTTGCACCTATCAAACACCCCTCAAGTCATCGATGCGCGCGCATTATTACAAAGTTTGTCGTAAGAATTACGAGAACTTTACTCTGGCAGTTGATGAGGATCTACTGCCCGACGAGGATCTTGTTAACGGCTATCTGTGCTCTCTGTGTAATTTTATTCAACTGAAAGAGGAAAATGTTAAGAAGCACATTGACAAGTATCACAAGGACGATCTGGCGACTGAAATTATCAAGATTGATATGTCAATTTATCTGGACCTTAAAAATCATGGCGAGCATTCTGACATTGAGGATGAATTGAGGAGCGAAGACCCACTAGCTCCTGACTCTGACGCGTCTACAGTTGACCTTTACGAATATACTAAACAGAAGAGAAAAAAGATGACGATAACGAGAGGGAAAGTTGAAAATACTTCCAAGAATACAGGAACTAAAGAAACTAACGTTTCGTCCCTTTCGAAATCAGGCGCTCCACAGGGGGAGGTCGAGAGCCCTCTCAGCAGGAAGCTCAGCGCATTTGTGTGCCCTCCAGAAATAGAGAACAAAGATGTGGAGATTCAAAGGGAGCGACAAAAAACTATGCAAGAGCTGTGGAAAAATTGTGGAACAAATCTCCAGAACAAATCTACGCGTGAAGGATTATCAATCATTGATAAACTCACTGACAAGATGAGGACGCAGGGGACGGAATCCGAAGGAGGTATGGAGTTGGAGGGTGGGGATGAAATCGATGAGTCACAACACAATGTACTGCCCCCCGTAAGGCCCGAAGAGAATAACGACGAACGCACCGATCCCACCCCTGAGAAACCCTCTGAATCAATTTCTGCGCCGCTTTCAGACGTTGTTCCTCCCCAAACAATAACAAAAGTCGAGCACTCAGATCATGAAATGAGTCAAGAGGAGGAAGAAACAGATAAATCTGAGAAAAAACCGAGAGACCCGCTGATGTCTCTCGAGGAAACACCCAAGGATTTCAATAGCGCAGAGGAGACGAGTGATGGGGAACAAATGGGCGAAATCAGCAGAACTTATGACGAATCCAGTGACACTAGTGACGGGATTTCAGACTCTGAACTCGCGACAGACGTAAACACTCTTCTGAAGGAAACAATAACCACATCAACAAACGCTCCAATGATGACAACAATCCAAAGACTTGCTGCTCAACTTCAAGGATCAAAATCCACTGAGAATTCTCCCACAAAGCCAGAGACCTCAAAACCGATAGTAGTTCCCCTCTGTAATCTCCGAAGTTTTGTGGAAAAGCAGAAATTACTGGAGAAATCCCAAGAGGTTCCAGACTCAGATACATCTCGTTCAAACACCCCCAAGAATTTTATTCGTCTACGAAGACTCAGTGGGGACAAGTTGTCCTCGGGAACCCCAATACCTGAGCCACCTCCCTCCGCCGAAGAGGAAAAATCTCAAGAATTCGTCCCTCTCCAAGTGATTCCTCAACCGATTGAGCGCCAAGAGGGAGAGTGTTCATTCCTAAAGATTGAAAATGTGATAAGCCTAGCGCCAAACACATCCTCAGACCCTGAGAGTCCGCTCATCGACGACATAAGAAAAGCAGTTGCCACATCTCCAATGAAGAATATTGGAATTTCAGTCCTCAAGAAATCCAGTCCAAACATTTTAAAGAAGACGATAAGAAAGCCAATAGGAAAAATCGACGGAATTCTCTCGAGATTCCCACCAATCGCCCCCACTCCTCCAAACCAAACATTCGTCCTTCAACCGCTTCCCAAAGGTGTCGTCCCTAAGAAGTCAATTATCACTACCACAAATAAAACAGTGACTACTAAACCAGTTACACCAGCATTGAAGCCTGTAACAATTCCCAAACCCATTGCTCCTGGTCCAAAACCCGTTACTATGCCTCCAAAAGCAATTTCCCCTTCGATTCAAAAGATTCCTGCGACGAAGATCACTCCAACAGCTCGAAATGTCCAAGTCACGCATCACGGTAAAAATTACAAGCTCTTGAAGCTCGTTCGTACTCCAGGATTGAAGCCCAAAGAATCGACACCAACAATGCCCTCACCGAAGGAGAAAACCTTCGACGCATTCACAACGATGTTGCAGTCTATAAAACTTCGGCATTTGTACAAGTGCATGGATAAAACATGTACATACTCAACAGACTCAGCAGATATGTTCGGCCAGCACTATAATTCTCACGTTCAGAAACAATTGGCGGCGAAGCCGGATTCTGGGAAAGTTGTAAAGACTGTCCATGGTTACCAGAAGTGCGCCTACTGTCATGAGAATACAATGGGGACTTGGGAAGAACTTTTAGCGCATTATAAGAAGAAGCACACCTTCTGTGCCTATCAATGCGGCTACTGTTTCTATCGAGCATTCACTCAGTCGTATGTGGATTTGCATCAGACTTCGGCCCATCCAGGAAAGCCTTCCTCAGTGATCCTCGGTAAACGGGATCATCATCCTGTGGAGATAATCGACAGAAGAGAAAATGTTCATCCATTTGTGTGCAAACACGAGTGTAATAAATTGTTCTACGTCCCCGAGGCTTTTGTTGCACATTTGAAGATGAAGCATGGAGCTACATTGTCGATTTTCAAGTGCCACATGTGTCCAGCCTCTGCTCTTAAAGCAGAAGCCTTGATAGCTCATTACAAAATGCACTGCATTTACAAGTACCAATGTTTGTACTGTCTTTTTGGGGCTGATGCACCCATGGAGCTGCATCTGCATTTGAGCCACATTCACTGCAATCGTCCTCCCAAGATTCTCGAGAGATCTCTTCCACCTGCACCAGTCAGAGACAAAGACGTTCTTCTGCAATTGATCATCAGAAACCTTGATGATGATTTCAAGTGCTCAGAGTTGAAGAATGTCGTTGAAAATCCGATCGATGGTGGCATAAAACGAGTGAGAAAAGAGACAATGGTCACTGGTGGAATAAAAACTTATACGACAAGTAAAAAGCAGGTGAAATCATTTGGACAGGCAGAAGTGATTGATCTTCTTGATGGGGAGGCGGAATCTCGGAATCTTGTTCCATTAACATCAGATAATATCGTATTGACTGAAGGTCCTTCGATGCTGAAACTTCCTGATGGAGCAGTAGTGGAGAAACAACTAGCCTCTACAATTCATGACAACTCTAAGGATTCAAATTCATCGAATCAGCTATTAATTCAACAAGAACCTGAATTAATCGTTCGGTATGCTAGTGAAAAATTAAAAACTCAAATCGATAATGCGGTGGATCCATTGAGTATCTCAAGAGATGTCGACATGAGTGATGAATTCGTGAACATTAATGTACTGGATAATCCTGAGTTCTTGAGGAGTGCAGAGCAGAGAGATTCAGAGAGATCTCCAGAGATGAATCCTGTTGAGGAAGAGAAGAATGATGATAGTGATATTGAGATTCTAGAGTGTATTGAACATCCCAGCAAACCAAAACTGCAGCTAACGCCGATCAAAGAGTCTCTTCGACCTTTTTTGAGGCTGAAGGAAGAGGTGAAAGAGTCTGAGAGTGGGAGGACAACACCAACAGTTGTCTGCAGCAGTAATGAAGACTCGAATGCTTCTGCGGAGGTCAGTGGATCCACTGAGGTCTCTGCACCTTTAGAGTTTGATAATAATGAAATTGAAAGGGATAGTGAGATTATCGAGAAACCTCCATCGAGCTTGGACGATATCAAGCACAGTGGGTTCTGTGGGAAGGAGTTGTATAAGTGTGGGTATGATGGATGCAACTTCGGGGCTGTTACCCCTGGAGCGTTGAAGGTACACATTGCTAGTTGCTCACATGTAGGCGAAAATGTGCAACTCAAATGTGTGCACTGTACAAAACGATTTGTGAAGGTAGGAAACTTGATCGATCACTTCAAGATTCATGGGCCGAAGAGATTCGGCTGCTCTCTGTGTAATTTGAGATATCCACTGGCCTGTCAAGCTATCGCTCATATGAAAACCAAGCACAAGATTTCGAGTAATAAACTGGTGCCTGCTGATCCTGGAAATCCATCGCCTGATGCTTTATTCATCGTTCAACCTTTGGTAAGATTCATTTTTTTAATTATTTCATATGTGTGATTTTCGAGATTACATGAGCTATAGAATTGAGCCCTCGAGAGTTTCTCTCTAATTCTTGATTCTGTAAATTATGGCGTGCATTTTGAATACTTTATTTTTCAACTTTCTTTTGTCACACGTATGAAAAAATCTTATAGGATTTTCTATGGGAAATCCTATGAGATTTTCAATAGGGTTTCCTATGAAATTTAGGGTCATATGGGGTTTATATAGGAGTTATATCGGGATCATGTGGGATTCATATAAGGGTCATATGTCGCTCATTTGACCTCCATATGGCCCCATATTGTGACCTTTATGCCTCTAAATTTGATACGAAATCCTGTTGAAACTCTTATATGAAATGCTATAGAAATTCCTATAGGATATTCTATAAGAAATACAATAGGAAAAACCTGATAAGGAACCGTACAGGAAATCCCATCTGGAAAATCCTGTGGAAAATATTCGAATTCTCCATAGGATTTTTTTCACACGTTGAATTTTTAAATTATCTTCGTAATGTGTGATTTCGAGGAAAGTAATTGGCATAGGTACTTCAACATTGACACAGCATTTTCATGATAAAATGACCTATTACTTAAAATGGAGTTCCTTCACTTTTTGACTCATTTCATGTTTTGCATTAGACCTTATCTTCTGAAATTGTCTTCAACACGTTTCAATTGCATGATTTAAATATTTAATTTGTTCATATGCTCAAATTATGTCTGTCAAATTACACTAAACAAATCGCACAATGCTTAATTGGGTTTTATATATTTGAACTTAATAGAATTCAATATTGTTGTTGTGGAATTAAAATGTGAGGACTACAACTTGTGTAGGCAAAGTCAGTTTTTGTTAATGCAAAATTTCAAATGCATCCAAAAATGAAAGGATTTCATTGTGCAGAATAGCTATTTTCCATTTTTTTAAAATCCATCTAGTCCGCATATCATGTAATTTCACACGATGTCTATGTATATTTTTTTATGTACTGTGTAATCTTTTGTTTACAGTAGCTGTAAAAAACAGAAATTCATTTTTTACTGGAATAAAAAATACATATACAAGATAGTATATATGCATATATTATATATTATGTAGTATATATTACATGCTATATATACTGTAGTATCCATTTTTAATATCCATTTTTTGTACTTAAATTTTTTTACCTGTAAAAAAATACATATAGTTCTGTAAAAGAAGTATATATATGAGGTATTCCACGTCAAATGAGTCAATCGCTGACCCTCACCCTCTTGGAAATGAATGGCGATTTTTCCTACAATCGGGGAAGTTGAAAAACTATCTCTCAAATTTTTTCAAATTTTTTCGGGAGCCCAGTTCAAAGATGGGATTTTTTTCACATTTTTCCTTTTTTTTTTTAAAAACTCGAGTTCTATTTGTCCGATTTTGATTTATTAAGCGTCAAAATTTTACATTTTTTACAGCATATACGACTATTTTTAGTAATTTTTTTTTTTCGATTCCTAGAGGCTCATAATAACGAATTTTCGAGAAAACAAAGTTGAAAAATTTGAATTTTGCAAATTATGTCACGATTGATATTGAAATTTTTTTTTCAGTAATTCTCATAATCAAAACAAGTATTTTGAGCTCTCATTTAAGTTGGGCATCCTCCTGGATCTATGTTATTTTTAATTTTTTCTTTTGGAAATTTCGCAAATTTGGTCAAAACACCACAAAACGACTTCGATTATGTATCGAAAAAACATGTAATATATAGATATACTATCAAATTCACTTCATACTGTCTATAATCAAAGTCAACCAACGCCATTTTGAGGTGATGCGACCAATTTACGGAATTTCGAAAAGAAAAAAATTGAAAATAAAATAGATCTAGGACACTACCCAACTTGTATGATGGCTCAAAATACTTGTTTTGATTATAAAAATTACTGAAAAAAAATGAAACAAATCATCCGTGACGTCATTTGCAAAATTCAAGTTTTTCAACTTTTTCATTCGAAAAGTCGTTATTATGCGCATCTAGAGATCGAAAAAAAATTTTACTAAAAATATTCTTATAGGCAGTAAAAAATGAAAAATTTTGACGCTTAATAAGTCGAAATCGGATGGATAGAATTCGAGTTATTGAAAAAAACCGGAAAAACGAAACAAAAATCATATCTTCGAACTGGGCTGCCGAAAAAATCTGAAAAAATTTGAGATGTAGTTTTTCAACCTCCCCAATCGTAGAAAAAATCGCCATCAATTTCCAAGAGGGTGAGGGTCAGCGGTTGACTCATTTGGCGTGGAATACCTCATATACATATAGAATAGTATATATGTATAAAGTACATAATACATCCCTAAAAATAAACAAGAACGCAAAAAGTAAAAGAGAAACGGTAAAGTTTTACCATTTTGCCCCGTTCTAGTGCCGAGAAAATGTTGTGTCTCTTTTAAAGTATGCTATTTTATGACGATTACCGTTAGGTAAAGTATTTTTCAAAGCTGTAACAATCATTTATTTACAAACATCTTCATTCCAAGATAATTACAGTTTGCTATCCATTGCGGTGATTTTTAATTGCTCTTCTAACAAAAGGTCTATCATTTACGTGAGCAGGGACCCGGCGAGAGGAGAAAAAGAAAATTCGGCAAGACCAAGTCCTTCGATTCAACTCAAAAAGAGCCAACAGTTTTTGGCCCCAATGATATTGACAGTCTTCCCAGACAGGCAATCTACAATCAAGAAGTTCGTTGCGCAGTTTGCCCTTACACTACTAAAGTTAGAACGAACATTATCAGGCATTTACAGCTTCATGCCAAGGACGAGTATGTTCCTGAGTCAGGTCCAGTGAATCCAGTGCCATGCTTGGATAAAAAAGAGAAAATGTTCGATAAAATGGTGAATCTTGCCAGTAGTTCTCATCAGAATGGACGAATGGGAGCCAAAAATAAGGAAACTGTGACTGACAGTGAAGCTGAACTCATGCCGAAATTTGTCCCAGAGAAACAAAGGTAAAGGAAACAAACTGCAATATGTGATGCTGGTTGAATCTATTGGTTGTTTTATCTTCTTGTTACTGTAAATGTTTAAAATTGAAAAATGAGAATCCATTCACTAGTTTTTGGGATTTTTAGACAAAGCTATTTTCGAGTTTTTGACTAGATTTTTTTATCACATGACAATTCCACTGAAACTTGAAGGAATTTCGTCATTGGAAATTCACAATTTGATGCAAAAATCAACGGAAATTGAATGATTGGGTTTTGATTGAGAATTCAAGTCTCCTTGCTGCTCAAAAGTTTGAAATTCCATTGAGTTTCTAGTGGAATTTGAAATTACATGATTTTTAAGTGTCTATGAATGTTTAATTTTTTATTAACAATGTATATCTCAGAAACTTCTGGGTCCAGACTGCTAAAGTTTTACGTGATAGTGTAATTCAGCCATAACGTTGTAGGTGTTGTTGCCTCAGTTCTGGTCATTTGAAGTAATTTTTTTTCAAAATAAGAGATTTTTATCCGTGGATTTATCATTTCTTTATAATTCATTTCTTCTCGTTTCTCAAAGTAAAAGTGGAAGCTTCAACGATGTCGTCTCCGAATGTAAAAGAAATCTAGAGAAGTTTCATGAAGATATTCTTTGTAACTCTCAGTTTAAATTTGCCTCACTTTACCACTTCACTACCGTCAATGTTCGATTGCTCCTCAACGATGAGTTTCCATCACCTATTTGACAACATTAGACATCAGACCATTTCCAATGGTGACATTTTCCTTTAATCTTTAATTAAAAATTTATCTAGATACGTATGCTGTGTGGTCGACTGCAACTGCCTAACAATCAACGAGGATTTATTGCGTTGTCACCTGAAAGCATTGCACCCAGAAGAATCATTCTTCCGCTGTCCTCACTGTCCACCTCCAGGGCAAGACACCCAGAGTATACCAATTGATAAACTCGGTGTGCACTTGAAAATGCACGACACTAGACTTTACAAATGTTCACACTGCAATCATCACCATTATCACAGGTTTGTAAACACCAACATCATCACTCCCTCCCTCAAAATCTCCCCTCATCAACTTTCCGAAACTCCAGACATCAGCAGTCTTCTCATCGGGCTGAAGGCGTTCACCCACTTGAATTACTCAAAAAATCGTCAAAAGTTCCCAAAATTCTCAAGTAAATAATTATGATCCTCAAATCTCTCCCAAAATTTAATGAAAAATTATTTCTCCCTTTGCAGACATGTAGTCGAGCGTCATTTAACAGACAAACATCCAGAGAAGAGACCCTTTGTCAAGGTCATTCGAGAGATAGAGAATCCAGAGGGCCTCGAGAAAGCCCCGACAGAAGAAACCGAAGAGGGCATCGCCGATCCTGATGGCAATCACTGGAAGTGCAATGTTTGCGACTACAAATGTATTTACAAAACCGAAATGATTACCCACGCCTCAACATCCCACGACGAAAAATCGCAGTTCAAATGTACGGGCTGTCCTTTCAAAACTTCTGGAAAGATAAGTTTTGAGCAACACATCATCTCCAAGCACATCAACGATTCCGAGGTAGACTGCACGATGGTTTACGAGCGAATCAGAGGAACTAAGAAGCCGGACAGTGTAGAGACACCTCCTGTCGATGAGCCTTTCGATACAACTCCATTATGGCGAAGGGACATGCCGAGAATTCGTCACATCAGAGGAATCCTTCTCGAAGAGGATAATGCGAAAAAGTCTTCAGAATCTCCAAAATCAGGAAAGCGAAAATCCGATGTTGAGCCAACTGCAAAACCCGCAAAGATCAAAGCTAAATCAATGTCTTTCGATGGTACTGTAATCATTGAAAAAACAAAGAATCCTGGTGCTTCAAAATTACCTGAGAAAATCTACACTCATGAGGAGCTTCAAGAGAAATTTGGCCCTTATGGAAGACCCAATGGAAACATGTACTTTTGCACAATTTGCAGTAATTACAATTCGAAATATCGTCAAGAAATCAGAGATCATTTGTTCATGGAGCTGAAATACTGGAGATGGCACTGCAAGGAATGCGGACATTTGACTGTTTCTCACACTAGAATGTTGAAGCACGAATATAAAGTGCATAAAGATAAGAAACCATTGACAGTGGAGCTTGTAGAGAAAGAAGACATTGATCAATGGGTCTTAAACCTCATGAATACCCAGAGGGATATTATGAGAGAAGAAGTTGGGGATGCGGCTCCCTCGGCAATAAAGTCTAAAGTTCCTCTTCCCACACCAATTTCACCACTCACTATAACTCTCGAAGACTCGGGAGAAAAAGTAATTGCTTCCTCAAGCATGGAAACAACGGCAGAATCATCTAAAATTGTCGATCTCACTGCAGCAATCTCAAAGTTAACTAGAAACGAAGAATCCGATGATGAGGATGACGACGGAAATGCTTTAGTTATTGATAGCAAAGAACTTGAAGACGGTAAAGACACATCTTTTGATCAAATCGACAAAGCTCCGCCGAAAGAATCCAAGAAGATGTACATCTGCAAACATTGTAATGTAGAGTTTGCAGGGCTTCGAGGATTTAAGATTCACGTGCAAATTAATCATTTAAAACGTCTTGCATTTGTTTGTCCCTACTGTGACAGAAGCACAAATTCTGAAACCATGATGAAGACTCATATCAGGAAGAATCATCAAGGGGAAGAGGAGAAAATCATCAAGAATCCTTATGCCAATGGTCCCGAACTGAGCAACACTTTTTGGGAGAAAGAATATGGCATCGTTATTCCAAAGAAACTGAAAAAGAAAAAGCGAAAAATTGATGATGTGGATAATACAACAATCGATGAAGATAAACTTCCACTTTCGGACATTTGCGCTAAATGTGGATTCACTGCAATAAATTCTACAGGATTAGCAGCTCATATGAGAGCCCATGCCAAGAGGGATTCCCTCAAGTGCGTACATTGCAGTTTTACAGCTAATTCACAGGTTGATATCTGGCAGCACTCGGAGATAAATCATCCTGACTTGGATTGGAAGGCTGAGGAGATAAGATCGGGAATTTCTTCAACAGATCCACCGGTTCTGCACATCAAGAAGAGGCACGTTGATGATTACAATGAAGATATTGAAGAAGAACCTACAGCACTATCCGTAGGTGAGCCTGAGAGGTCCCTCCAAAGGATCTATACCTGTTTCTACTGCAAAAACGTGAGAAGTCTCTCTTTACCTACGATCAGATCTCACTGGAATCAGTACCATAAAGACGTTAACGCACTGTCGATTTGTCAGACTGGGGTGCCATTTAAATTTACAGAATCGATTAGTGGAATTCCGGATACCGAGAAACAGGTGAAATGTAGCTATTGTCCCATGAAAGGTTCAACAATTGCTGTGAAGGCTCATATAAGAAAAAAACATGGTAAGGTACCCCTGCGACTAATCGAAATTGTCGATGACTCTCAAACGATTTGGATCTGCAAGTGGTGCGATGAAAAGGTTAAAGGTGTGGATAATAAAACGTCCCATCACAACATGTTCCATTCACACTTGGCCATGAGGTTTCAGATGGAGGAGAAGGTGGTGAAAGAGAGAGGTTTCGCTTGTCCTGCGTGTCCGTTTGTTAATGCCTCTCTAGGGAAGATGAGAACTCACGTTGTCAAGCACGCTGAAGTCTTCAAGTGTAAAAGATGTTTGAAGACGTTCAACAGTCTCCCGAAAGCAACACAGCATTCCACCAATGAACATGCGGGTTTAGCAGCCGCTATTGAAAAAGCTCAGACTAATGTGGAAGCTCTAATGTCGAAGGTTTCTCAGTCTGATCTGGTGGACGTTCCCGAGGAGGAGCCGAGCACTGTGCCTTCTACAGATATCTTTAGGAACCTTGGGGTTGCTCGCAAGTCAACGACTAAACAACTGCTAAAGAAACCCTCGAGTGGAGTTAAATCAGTCGCCAGAAAGTCTACACATCCTCTTCCGAGGTATCCCCCTGGTTTGAAATTCGATATCGAGGGGCTGGACAGTGAAGGGGAGAGCTTGACCAAGCCTGTCGGCTGGAGTTACTACGGAAGACCCCCCACCCCTATAAATCTCGCCAATTTGAATACTGTGATGTCCCTTGGCGTTGCCAAGATGAAGGTCAAATGTACTAAACTGGCAAAACTGATGAATATCGACGCTCAAGTCATTCTGGTTGACTTTAAGAAACAAAAAACCAAGTAGAATGGTTTTACTGTGGTTGAAATTGCCCGGTAATAACAATTGCTACTTTCATGTTGAAGAACGGACGAAATAATTTTAACAACTTGCAGTTGCTGATTATTTTCTTTGGCCTTTTTATGTTGTGAGTGACAAGTGAAATTTTTTTAATGGTGTTTAGCAGAGTGACAGAAAAGTATTAATGAATCAATGAAGAGTTCCAGATGACTGAGTGCAACACTTAAATTGAAGTTTAAGAGCACAACTAAGGAGGGGTGATCATTTAACCTTCTCAATTATTGTTATTTTTTCTTCTCGTTTTATATTTTGACTTATGATTTCAAAGTGTGTGTCATATATACTAGGAGCATCGTAAGCGGCATATATTAATTTACATTTTTCACATTAATAATTCTTGAAATTTCGTCGGGAGGAGTCCCAACATCAGAGGACCTTCTCATCAGTTCATCTCACCAGTATCTTATGTTGATTAAATTCATGGTTCTAATGGTAGGGCTCCATTGTGTGAAAGACAAGACTGACGACTATCCTCTCATCAACTATCAGAGTTCAAACTCTGGCTGGAAAATTTTGTAAATATTGTACTCTAAGTGAAAACCACTTGAATAAAATATTTTTGATTTTTATAGAGGTGACTCTGGTGTTATCGCTTTTTATTGATAAATAAAACCAACACTTCTTTTATTACAACTTTTCTTTATTATTTCAAAAATCAAGGCGAAGGACATTAATTATGAAGCGCGGTATAGTTGAGAAAAATGCATGGTAATTTACGTGTCCAAATTGAAAAATGCGTAATCTTAAAAATACATTTTTTCATATTGTCGGAATATTCTTAGCCCTTCAGAGACGAAAGTCCGGCTCTCATTATCTCATCGACTAGGAGTAGGTTGCTGGCAATGACGGTGCTATAAAAATACCAAAATGAATTAATGCATGATCGAAAGGTTGTTACAGATTCAGTCGAAAAGTAGTAACATGGTTCGATTCTATACAGTCCAGTTTCCGTACAAGATACTTAGCCTAAATCCGTCCCGAGTGATACCCCCACTTTCGGGCTGAATGTTTTTCGTTTCGTATTCTCCGTACAAGATACTCGACAAAGGGGCTAGAATTGCGTGGGAATGGGATTGAAATATTGTAGAAATTACTGGAAATATATGCATGTATGATCTAGAAATTAATTGCACATCAATTGAATTTCAAAAGGAAGGGCAACTCGTTACAATTAATAAAAAAAATTAAACGCATCGGTCATAACACTTGGTAAAATATAGATTTTTCTATATGCATTGTACCATGTGTTTTACGTCCATTTTTTGATGGATAGGTAGACAAAACAAAAGAAAATTCAACCCAATTTTTATGAAAACCAAAAATGTAATGAAAGTCAATTTTGCCTCGCAGACCCCTGTAAATAAACTAACTTATTTCGAGTTTCTGAATTGTTATTTTCAAAGAAAACAACATCTTCTAATCAAACTTTCGTGTTTCACCTCAGGAATCGTACTCAAATGATCATAAAAAATGGAAATCGTCTAGTATCTTGCACGAAGAATATCAAATCAAAGTATTTTCTCCTCAGTAAAGTGGGAGATACGTAATTCTCGAAATTTTAGTCCCCTACAGTCCCTGTGGTATCTTGTACGAAGATTGGGCTGTCTCTCAACATAGTGGTTGTACGTAAACATAGCATTAGAACTTCTGAAATTATTTATTCCCCACGGAAGTTTCTAAATGAGGGAGGGTGAGGAAAATGGACACTTTGTTTTGCTTTCTATGTTCATAACTCAAAAACGAGTTGACCAAATGTGTTCAATCTAGGCCCATCGCAATAACAGGAAGGGGGGAAATTGTACTTTCGACAGAGAAAAACAAACAACCTGACAAACTGCGATATACATCCTACCAAAATTTTGATTCAAATTCATTATTTTTTTTTACAGATGAAACCCCTTAATTGTTTAAAAACACATACGTGGCTCTGACAACTGATAACTGTAGCTGGTGGCTTCAAATCCTTGTGTTGTTGTTAGGGTTTTTGCAATTTTTAATCAATTAATATGTTACCGGTACTCGACACAGAGCCTATTAGAGTTTGTGACTATGTATTAGATTTGTCAAGAGTCTGAGGAAGCTGGACTTGGTAACGAAACGCCACGAGTTGACAATAAAATAGTAGAGTAAACTCTAGCTATCCCATGGAAATAAATAACGTCATAAAATCATTTCCTATACAAAAGCAATCTTATGTATTGAGCAAAATTCTTCATCACAAAGTGATGGCCTCACTTCGCGGACTTTTGCACAAAATCTAGTCATATTAAACATGTTGATAATGCGGAATTTTCAAATTGACATATCGGGGTTCACCAGACAGCCAATTAATTATTTCTTGCCAATATAAATCCATAATTATCAGAAGATTCAATGTTTGACCTGAACCATGTCACACCTCAGAAACTGAATTTCAATTAATTGAAAATAAAAAAAAGACACCTTTGCACTTACCAAGAATTGATAATTTGCTTCTTGACAATGTAATTGTCATAAATGCCTGCATCTTTAGGTTTCAATGCTTCCCCACTCGCGATGTCGAGTCCCACTGGTTCACCAAGGGTGTTGCTCTCTTCCAGAAGCTTAACAATGGTAAACTGAGAGTCGAATCCACTATTAACAGCTAGAGTCTTCGGAATGATCAAGAGAGCCTCACTGTAAGCCTGGATTCCTAGACGGAGTTTTCCCTTAACTTGTTCCTTGTACTTGCTCAAGGCCATGCTTGCAGCTATTTCGAAAGCACCAGCTCCAGGGATGATGGCTTTATCGTTTATTGCATTGTTAATTGCTCTCAAACCATCTCTGACTGCGTCCTTGAGCTGCACGAGAGTGTACTTGTTCGGTCCTTTGAGTAAAATAGTAACAGAGTTGGGTTTCTTGCACTCCTCGACGAAGGTGTACTTGTTCTCCCCGAGAACGTGCTCGTACACTAATCCAGCCCATCCCAAATGCTCCTCTTGGAGGTCATCAACTGAGTTCATTGCAACTCCACCACAGGCAAGAGCCAGACGTTCCATATTCCTGCGCTTTGCCCGACGGAGAGCCATTATTCCTTCCTTTGCAAGGGCGTCCAAGGATGGGGGATCGATTCCTTTCTGGTTGATGATGACGAACGTCTTATCAGTTCCGTTACAGAGCTTGCGTTTCAACTCGATAATCTTCTGAACTCGGTGGTCGATAAACTCACGCTCAGCTGCCACAAGCTTTTCACGCTCTTCGGCAGTTTTGTAGAAGAAGCCGCTATTTACCTGTGAAAGGTAATGACAGAGGAGATGAGTTGAAGGAATAAATGGTTTTGGTTTTAGAGCAAAAAAAATTTACTCCACCTGAGTTCAGATCAGTACGCCGCCGAATTTTTTAATTTGTGCATTGATAATTATTTGATTGTTTCCATCATATAGAGATTCGGGAAGCTGATGGAAGCATCTAGCATGTCGCTTTCCATGTAATTTATACCTTAAAACCATCTAAGGTTGATCGAGTAGATAGATCGGGAATAATATGGCGTGCTAAATGGAAAAAGGTCGGATAAACCTAATCTAGGGTACATGAATGAAATGAAATTGGACGATTTGGGCTCTCTAGAATCATTTTAACTCACCTTTTGAGGGCAATTTTTTTTTTTTGCGCATACAACCTTTATCCACAAATTTTTCTCAAATAGAAATTTCTCTCGAATAATGTTTATTTCTTTAAAGGTACGACTGAATATTAGAAAAATGAAGAGAAAACAATGAAATTTTTTTTTTCCATTTTTCCACTATTGGAGAAATATTTATGGAAAAAGGTCGTATGGGTAAAAAAAATTGTCCTCAAAAGTTGGGTGAAAATGATTCTGTAGACCGAAAATCGTCCAAATTTCATGTTCCCTAGATTAGGTTTGTAGGACCTTTTTCCATGTATCACGCGATATGTAACTTGGTATTGAGCATGTGTGGAGTAGAATTTTTATGAATAAGATGTTCATGGAAAACATCCCATGTGTGAAAAAACTGAAGGAATTTCGTTGCGTGTGAGATCATTCTGTCGAGAAAATGCTGTGTCAAAGGTCAAATACGTTTTAAAAATATTGGTATCAATTCCTGTCATTACATTGAATGGATTGTGGAATAAAATTGTTAAAGGGCCCCCTGCAGGTGTCTATTCACTATTAGCGTTATGTTTATTGCTGGGATATTCTTTGGATTGATATCTTTTTGTCACAATCTTTAAATAACTAATGGGTTGATGAATAAAATAAATGAATGCGCTGATGGAGAACACTTTGTGTTCGAAACGTTGGCAAATAGCGAAAGAATGGTTTTTTTCTCTCAATTCTTTCCTACTTTTCATTTCTAATTAACATTGCTGATATGACCGTTAATTGAGGTGAAATTTCCACTTGCAGCGAATCGTTAATGAATTCATAGTTTTCTCTTATGAGAACGAAAATAATAGTCCTGATGGTAATTCATTAATTTGATCCTCAAAGCACTCAATGAATAATTAATTGAGCAGTTTCTTCTGCAATAAATTTTACAGATTTTGTGTTGGTTAATAATTGAATTTTTGAAGGTGAACCAGTTTACCTCACTTTTCTCGTACTCCAAGCTGACATTGCAGGTAAGAATGTACGCATTTTCAACTCTTTTAGGCATATCTGGATGCCTGGATCCATGATCCATAACAATACCCCTGACCAGAGAGGTATCACCAGCAGTTCTGTGCTGCATCTCCATGAGCTCGATCATGTGGAGATCCACAGGTTGATCATCAATCCTGATAGCCAAGACAGCATCGACGCATACTTCAGCGAGTTTATCAGCGAGATGTTGGTGAACTTTGGTCCTCAATGATGTCTTAGCGACGTCCAAGAGGCTCTCCTTGTCGGCTGCCACCGGGATTTTCATGGACTCCAGAATTTCTAGAGTCTTTACGCGTGCAAGGTCGAAGCCTTCAGTTAAAATTCTCGGGTGAAGACCCTCGGAAATGTATAGGTCGGCTTGTTTAAGGAGTTCTCCGATGACGAGGACTGTGCTGGTTGTACCGTCACCCGTCATGTCGTCCTGGGCTGTGGATGCTCGGGCGATGAGGGAAGCTGTTGGGTGCTGAATCTGCATCTCGTGAAGAAGGACATTTCCATCTTTTGTGATCTTTATGTCTCCAGCACCAGAGACCAACCTAGAATAAATGCCAATACATTTTCGAATTTATTTTCTAGTAATTTATAGACATTTTGCAGAAGTTGGAAGATTTTTCATTGAAAATTTAGACAGAGGAATGAATAGAAAAATTGTAAAACGGATTTGAGTAGATTTTCATTGAATTAACAAATCATATTGCATTGATATTAACAGTGCTACATCGATTCCGTGACCTTCGTCTCAGGAGTGTAAAAAGTTATGAAAAATGACTTATTTCCAAGAAATAGTGGTGTTCAACATTTCAAGCTTGTTCATACTTTTTGTGATAGCATCGCATGTTACTGTGAAAGTGAATGATGAACTCTAAAGATTGCAGCAGGTTTCATCTTGCAGAGGGTTTTTCTAATCGAATTTAATGCCCTAAATGAGTCGTGTATTTTGCTTCCGAATGGAAGCATTATAATCGTGCATTTTTACGATCTTGTAATTTTGCTTGGAAATGATGTAGAATGTCATGAAACGTCGAGATATAATGTTTTCAGAAAATGTGTGTGTCAGTATGAGTGTTTGTGTGTGTGTGTGTGCGAAGTTTTCGGATTTTTTAAATAAATCTTCACGAAAAAATTAGAAGATAAAAATGGATGATTATAAAGCTTCCATTGGGAAGCAAACAAGCAGGGTAGCGGACCTATTCGACAGAAGCGACAGACCGTTATTTTATTCGTTATTATTCGTCTTTTTGATTCTTCCTCTCTCTACCAATTTCGTTGGTAATAAGCTTCCGAATGGATCTGTCGCAGTGGTTCTATGATAAATAGCGCTGAAAATCCTCCTTGGAAAATTTCGTAGATTTTTTTCTACACCGATTTCCGTTATTATTTTTATCGTTATTTTCACTTGTTTGAATGATAAGTCATTTGTTTTTTCGAAGATTATTCTCCTCCAGTGTCCCTCTTTCATACTGTTCAATTTTCCTATGATGGCATTTACACTATGGAATAATTTATTATTCTTCATACCAAGAGATAGTATATCTATAATCACACCTCTTAGACTAATGGATATTTTATTTTTATTTCTTTATTTGTTGGTCTATCAATTTTTTCGAAAGTCTCATTTTTCTCAAAAGTTTTCAATGTTATCAATCCCTATCCACTTGCATGGTGGATAGCAAGAGCATAATTGGGAATTATGAAAAAGAAAATTTGCTCTCAGAACATCTGACTCTTAAAACTCCTGAACTGTGGAAATCCCTGATCGTTACAAAATTCGACCCTCAAAATGTATGAGCCTCTAGACATTTGTGTCTGTCACAGTATCAAACACTGCCATAATATATCAAACAAAAAAGAACTTAATCTTATGGGAGATGACTGCTTAAGTCATACAGATTCGAAAATCATTGATAGAATGACAAATGTGTCATTTTTTGACAAAAACTATTTTCAGATAAATTGCTGTATGCCAAAATATATTGAATCGATCAGCCCAAAATTTCATACACTAGTGTGACTCAATGGTATTAACTATTACCCAAAATTTTGAATTGTATTTCCAACTTCTACGTGCATTGTGGAACGTCAAATCAACTCTGAGATAAAAAAATTAGAAAAACGCCAATATCTCGAAAACTTCGTATGAAAGGGTATCCATATTTTGATTGATCTCGACATCAAGACGAGTATTTTGAAAAAAAAATTTCAATCCGACCAATAATTTAAGAGATATAGAGCAAAACATATTTTCATAAAAAGTTAAATATCTCCTCAATACTCGCCCGATTCTACCTGTCCACAATACCAGCCTGTAGTAGCATAAGAGACTAGAATTAGACCAAATTTCAGCTTGCTATTTCAATTTTTTCGAGAGTTATCGTGCCTACACCGATTTTATGACAAAAATTAAATTTGCCAATTACTACCAAGTTATGCCTGGTAAGAAATATGATGACTTGATTTGAAAGATATTATCATAAGAAATATTTTTACGTCAAAAAACATCAATTCAAGAATTTTCAATTCTTGTTTTCTCTTACTTCTAACTGCTCATTTCCTAATAAATCATTTTTCAATCAGTGAGGATTTCGCACCTGACATATTTTGTTTTTCCACTTCCTTAATGAAAGAAATCAACAGATTCGTGAGAATTGGTTCATTTTTTCCGAATATTCTGCTACCAAACATGGAGGAACTGTCTTTATTTCAATTTTTAATGAGACTAAATTATGATAGGCGCATTTGGAAAAATTATTTTGGTCAATTTCAAGGAATTTCAGTGCTAAAACGTATGAAGTAAGATGTAAATAATGAAAAAATTTGATAAAAGAGTGAAAAAAAAATCCGGTCGAGATTTAGGTAATGTGCCTGGCGTACCGGTTACACCCGACATTGCCATATAAGGTAAATTTCCATGTCACATGTACAACTTCAAACTACTAAAAGTCAAATGCTGTTTACTTAAAAGCAATTTCACTTGATTTTCGTTACTTATTCACGATTGATTTTAATCGATTCTCCAGTAAAACTCTCAGCAAATTGGAAAATTCATAATTGACAAATTTCAAAGCACGTGAATCCTCACATCTTCATGGTTCCCCTGGGTCCAAGATTGGTCTTCATCACCTCCTGGATGCCCTTAGCCCCCGCCATATTCACTGCCAAAGCCTGGGATGCTCTTGCAACCTCGGCTTTGGGGTTCAACAAACTAATCGCTGACATTATGCAGTTTTAATTAATTTTTCGAATGAAACTTGAAAAATGAATCAGTCACTCCACGAGAAACAACGCCAGTGGACTATAAACTTACTATTAATACAGATGTTAGACTCTGCACAAATTTTCTAGAGGAAAGATCCCTCTCTCGGATCAAGCCGAAAATGTACTAATTTATGTTGGTCAAACAGTGTGGGTAAGATAGAGATTGAGTTGATCCGTGTGAAGTTGTAGGGGCGGGTGGGGCAATATGGACATTTGGAGTAAGAGGCACTCAAAAAATTTGCGACAAATTTTTTTTTTTCAAAATTCAAATTTTTGAAAATTTATTTGATCAGCAAAATTTCCACTATTTAAAAAAAAATTTTTTTTCGTTCAAATATGTCCTTAATATAATTATATTTCTTCTTATTATTTTAATCATATAAAAAAGATCCCTGGGATACAAGCAGCCACTTAAGTTAGGTGGCTGTTAGGTGGGTAATTGGGGCTGTCTTGTTTATAGGTGTAAAAAAAGGGTAAATGATAACTGAAACCATTATGGATGTTAATCTATGAATTATTAATGAATTTTAGTACCTTTAATGACATTAATTTCCATTAATTAAGGAAAATAACTGTTTCCGTATTGTAAAGGAAAATAAGTCAGTAGGGGGAACGCCGCCAGATGGCGGCAGTGTCGACTTCTCGCCCAGGCCGATAAAGTCAGCAGCACTGGCGGGAGAAATACTTTTCAAAACTGGTAAAGGGACGTTCTCACGTAATTGATTATCCAATAGGTTCATATTGGCATTTTTTTAAATTAGTTTAATTCTGTATTCAGCCAATTGCCTTACGTGAAAAATGGTATGGCAAATAGATATAGAGGAGGAGAATGCTCAGGGTCAAATAGGGGCCAAGGAAGTCATCAAATAATTAGATAAACAAAAGAATCGAATCTAAAAAATTTGAACTTGGTGAGAAGTGGGGGGAAGGTATGAGAGGGTTGAGATTTTCACCCGTTGATGGGGGGGAGGGGTGGCAGAATTTATATGAATAATATATATATTTTAAATTATGTTGAAAAAACGATTGAAAATTATTTTCTAAACAACTATCTTTTTATGGATTGATTTTCGAATTAAAAAATTAATCAACTCAATAAATAAATTGATTTATTCACCCGCTCGGTTTTTTTATCTGTGGAAAATAGACGCATATATCCGGAGGGATGAAAATTGAGGGGGGTGAGAGGAAGGGGTCTGAGATTACATTTTCATAAAATTTCCCCCCCCCCCGGAAACATTCGCTGATTTTTTATAAATTAAAAAAAATGAATTTCGGGGAAAATACATGAGTATGCGGTTTCGCGGGGGGGTTGAAGACACCCGCCTATATCCGGAGGGATGAAAATTTAGGGGGGTGAGGGTGAGGGGTTTGAGACTACATTGTTATAAAATTTACCCCTCTGGAAACATGCGCTGATTTTTTATAAATTAAAAT
>NW_021680423.1:1633754-1634009 GCF_001412515.2 Diachasma alloeum
GATGAAAATTTAGGGGGGCGAGGAGGAGGGGTTTGAGACTACATTGTTATGTAATTTACCCCTCTGGAAACATGCGCTGATTTTTTATAAATTAAAATATGAATTTCAGGGAAAATACATGATTATGCGGTTTCTGAGATTATGATAAAATACATTATAAAATATTATAAAATACATGATTATGCGGGGTCTGAGATTACATTTTTATAAAATTTACCCCCCCGGAAACATGCGCTGATTTTTTATAAATTAAAA
>NW_021680423.1:1634034-1673671 GCF_001412515.2 Diachasma alloeum
TAATATAATTATATTTCTTCTTATTATTTTAATCATATAAAAAAGATCCCTGGGATACAAGCAGCCACTTAAGTTAGGTGGCTGTTAGGTGGGTAATTGGGGCTGTCTTGTTTATAGGTGTAAAAAAAGGGTAAATGATAACTGAAACCATTATGGATGTTAATCTATGAATTATTAATGAATTTTAGTACCTTTAATGACATTAATTTCCATTAATTAAGGAAAATAACTGTTTCCGTATTGTAAAGGAAAATAAGTCAGTAGGGGGAACGCCGCCAGATGGCGGCAGTGTCGACTTCTCGCCCAGGCCGATAAAGTCAGCAGCACTGGCGGGAGAAATACTTTTCAAAACTGGTAAAGGGACGTTCTCACGTAATTGATTATCCAATAGGTTCATATTGGCATTTTTTTAAATTAGTTTAATTCTGTATTCAGCCAATTGCCTTACGTGAAAAATGGTATGGCAAATAGATATAGAGGAGGAGAATGCTCAGGGTCAAATAGGGGCCAAGGAAGTCATCAAATAATTAGATAAACAAAAGAATCGAATCTAAAAAATTTGAACTTGGTGAGAAGTGGGGGGAAGGTATGAGAGGGTTGAGATTTTCACCCGTTGATGGGGGGGAGGGGTGGCAGAATTTATATGAATAATATATATATTTTAAATTATGTTGAAAAAACGATTGAAAATTATTTTCTAAACAACTATCTTTTTATGGATTGATTTTCGAATTAAAAAATTAATCAACTCAATAAATAAATTGATTTATTCACCCGCTCGGTTTTTTTATCTGTGGAAAATAGACGCATATATCCGGAGGGATGAAAATTGAGGGGGGTGAGAGGAAGGGGTCTGAGATTACATTTTCATAAAATTTCCCCCCCCCCCGGAAACATTCGCTGATTTTTTATAAATTAAAAAAAATGAATTTCGGGGAAAATACATGAGTATGCGGTTTCGCGGGGGGGTTGAAGACACCCGCCTATATCCGGAGGGATGAAAATTTAGGGGGGTGAGGGTGAGGGGTTTGAGACTACATTGTTATAAAATTTACCCCTCTGGAAACATGCGCTGATTTTTTATAAATTAAAATAAAAAAATGAATTTCGGGGAAAATAAATGATTATGCGGTTTCTCCGGGGGGTTGAAGACAGGCGCATACATCCGGAGAGATGAAAATTGAGGGGGGTGAGGGGAAGGGGTCTGAGATTACATTTTTATGAAATTTACCCCCCCGGAAACATGCGCTGATTTTTTATAAATTAAAAAAAAATGAATTTCGGGGAAAATACATGAGTATGGGGTTTCTCCGGGGGGTTGAAGACAGTCGCATATATCCGGAGGGATAAAAATTGAGGGGGGCAAGGGGAAAGGGTATGAGATTACATTTTTATAAAATTTACCCCCCCGAAAACATGCGCTGATTTTTTATAAATTAAAAAAAAAATGAATTTCGGGGAAAATACATGAGTATGCGGTTTCTCCGGGGGGTTGAAGACACCCGCATATATCCGGAGGGATGAAAATTTAGGGGGGTGAGGGGGAGGGGTTTGAGATTATATTTTTATAAAATTTATCGCCCCCGGAAACATGCGCAGATTTTTTATAAATTAAAAAAAAATGAATTTCGGGGAAAATACATGAGTATGCGGTTTCTCCGGGGGGTTGAAGACACCCGCCTCTATACGGAGGGATGAAAATTTAGGGGGTGAGGGGGAAGGGTTTAAGACTACATTGTTATAAAATTTGCCTCTCCAGAAACATGGGCTAATTGTTTATAAATTGAAAAAATTTAATTTCGGGGAAAATACATGATGCGTCTCATGTATGCGGTCTCTCCGGGGAATTGAAGACATCAGCATAAATACGGAGGGATGAAAATTTAGGGTGGTGCGGGGGAGGGGTTTGAGTTTATATTGTTATAAAATTTACCCCTCTGGAAACATGCGCTGATTTTTTATAAATTAAAAAAATGAATTTCGGGGAAAATAAATGATTATGCGGTTTCTCCGGGGGGTTGAAGACAGGCGCATACATCCGGAGAGATGAAAATTGAGGGGGGTGAGGGGAAGGGGTCTGAGATTACATTTTTATGAAATTTACCCCCCCGGAAACATGCGCTGATTTTTTATAAATTAAAAAAATGAATTTCGGGGAAAATACATGATTATGCGGTTTCTCCGGGGGTTGAAGACAGCCGCATACATCCGGAGAGATGAAAATTGAGGGGGGTGAGGGGAAGGGGTCTGAGATTACATTTTTATAAAATTCACCTCCCCGGAAACATGCGCTGATTTTTTATAAATAAAAAAAAATGAATTTCGGGGAAAATACTTGATCATGCGGTTTCTCCGGGGGGTTGAAGACAGCCGCATATATCCGGAGGGGTGAAAATTTACGGGGTTAAGGGGGACGGGTCACAAATTTTATTTTTACAAGAGTCATTCCTTCGGAAACATGTTTGGATTTTCTATCATTTTTTTAACAATCGATTTCGGGAAAAATACAAGATAATGGGGTTTTCACAGGGGGTTGCAGACAGGCGCGTGTATCCCTAGGGTTGCACGTTTCGTTCGAAGAGGGGGGGGGGCAGATAGTAGTTTGTCTGTATTCATAAATTTAAGCCCAGAAGAATGCGATTTGGGAGTTGACTCTGAGTAGTGAAGCCGACCACACGTGTTTGATATTGCTCCAACGATCTATTGTGTTTTCCAACCAGAGATACATATTATACGTGAATTTTCATAGAAATTTTGAAGTCGCAGCTATTTCTTCAGTCTCCAAAGGTGTGTTCTGTTTCTTGTATCATCTTTTCGTTTTTTTTTGTTTTTTGTTTTCTTCTATAAATTATAATTTGAATAATAGTTTATTTCTTTAAATTATCATGCCAATTACTCCAACTAAAAGATCTTTAAGGCATTTATTAGATCCTTCTGACACCAAAAAATCTAAATCTGATTTAAATGACTTAATGGACGTTGTGGAACCCAGTCAATTCAATTTGTTCGATTACTACTCAGGTATGAAGAATAACAGATATAAAAATGAAGATTTAGGACCCTATACTGTTTACATTTTTGACAAAGATAGGAATAAACATCTTGGAAATCTACATGAGATGGCAATAGCCAGGGATTTACGCAAAGTTAACAGTTTTGTACAAAGGATTAGGAAACTTGATATTGATAAAGTGTTGGTTGTATGTACCTCTGCTGACGCGGCAAACAGGTTGGTGGAATCAGAAATCAATAAAGTTAACGAGAATTGGTTTGCCATAATCCCAGACAATAGAAACTCGACTCGCTAGTTTCTCGCGGGGAAGCGCCCAACCGACGCTAACCCAACCTAATCTATTACACCACGTGTAACGGTCAAAACCGACGCTATTCGAGCACTTAAGTTTGTTAATCGATCTTCAGTGTGAAATCAGTGTTATTATTAATTCAAAGTGTCAATCTAACATCCAAAACAGTTACTTCGCAAAATCTGTAAAAATCAATTCAGATTAACGGTGTAGTGAACGGCAACGCCAATCGTATTGGAAATGGTGCAACGTGCCGCTTCCTCTACATCTTTTTTTGAAGTGGCGAACGGCCACTTCATCTAAAAACGTATCGGAGGTGGTGCAACGGCCACCTCATATCTTCGTAATTTAATTACGAATATCGTCTCGGAATCACACAACGTGTGATTCCATAACCTATCTTTCGCATTATCGACACGCGTGTGTGTGTGTACATGTCCATAGCTGCGTCCGACAGTTCACATCGTAGTGTTCTTAGGACAGACATTGCAGTGTGGTAGCGTGTGTGTATGTGTATGTAAAACAAGTGTCATTCGCAGTTGTAATCGATCCATTATATCCTAATCAATAAATCTGGGTTTTTTATGCCGTAACGGCTTTTTCCCATCCAATTCTGTGTTCGAATTATTTAATCCCTTTTTTTTGTGTTTGTTTTTTATCAATTATTCGTGATTTTTAATTCGACTATCATACCACCTAGGGTATGATAGCCTGTACGTCATTTCATGGTGCCTCCTGTGAGGTTTGAATTTTAACCTCTAATAAAAACTGCGAGTGACACGTGTGAAAGAGTGTTCAAAGTGAACAAAAACGTTACTAAAAACAGTTTAAAAAATTAAAAACTATCCAAAACTTCGTCGACGAGTCTTCAAGTCCGACGTCTTATCGTTTCATCGTCATCGTCACTCCCGTTCCAGGAACCTTCACCGCTCAGCTGGTTCAACATCGTGAGACGTGCAAAGATAAGTTCATACATTTATCTATCTCTATTTCTTTGCACATTTAATTAACTTCATTCAATTATTTTTAGATATTCATCTTCTTGAATTTTCTTTTTCTTTTTTGTTACATTGAATCCAGTCATTTGACTATTCTTATATAGTTATTATTTTTTGTTTTCTCTCTCGTTTGATTTTCATTATAGTTATTCATCGGTTGTTTAACCAATTTGATAGATCGTTTCCCTTTTCTCGTTTACGGCCCTAGTTTACGAGATTTTCGCTGATTTATCGAAGTTTATCTAAATCCAACGTGATCTACGTGGATTTAATCGGTTCTTTCATTTGATCGGCAAACTAGTTCATCGAGCCGTTACCCCATCGTATCGTAATTTGTCGATATCTTCTGAGTCTCATTTTTTCCATAAAAATGAGTCTCTCTTCAGAGGAGAAAAGACGCGTCGCGTACCTCGAACAGAAATTGAATTTCTTCGATCTCCAGTTGGGGAGGCTGGAGCAATACCTCGAGAGTACACATGTCGATCCCGCAAACGCAAAGATACGTGCGGAGAAAATGTCGACATTGTTCGATACTTCGATGAAGTACTATGAGGAATTAAACTCACTTCAAAGCAGCAATCGCCTGGCAGGGAGTTTTCTAGAGACCGAATCTAGATACTACCAGGCAGCCGGCGCCATTTCCAAACTCCAACAAAGGGATTCGGTATTCAACTCGACCTTGAATCCGAATAACATCACTCTCACGGAGCGGCAAGAACTGCCAAAGCTCCCTAAAATAAAGATCCCCGTGTTCGACGGAAAACAAGAAAATTGGGCGATGTACAAAAATAAGTTCATCGCTCTCGTTCATTCCCGGACCGACATTTCTGACGCAGTGAAATGCAGTCAACTTTTTGACTCTCTCACTGGGCCAGCTTTGGCTAAAATCAGCCAATATGATCCCAGTGACCAAGATTATTCGAAAGCTTGGAAATCTCTCCTGGAATTCTACGACCACAAGCGCATTGTGGCCGTAGAACACTTGAATGCTCTTATCGACCTCCCACAGCTCACCCAGGTATCAGCTGATGACCTATTCTCACTTCTGGATAAGGCTCGTCAGCACCTTCACATCCTGGAGGGAATCGGTGCTCCACCTGGGGAAAACTTACTCGTTCGCATCATCGAACGTTGTCTTCCCCAGACACTGAGAAGTCGATAGCAAGACAAGCTTAACATGGATGAATTGCCAAAATTAGACGATCTGTTCAAATTCATCCAGACTGCTATCTTCAAGCAACAAGCTCTCGACTCCGCATCGATGTCCAATCGCAACCCCAACCCAAAGAAAAGGCCAGGAGAAAGTCTCCCTCAATCGGCCAACAAATTCTCAAGGAAGACTCCCTAGACGTTCGTCACGTCTTCCAAATCGGATTCATCCTCTTATAAATCCCCGTCGATGAGCTGCCCCAAATGCAGTAAAGCTCATCGATTGTACATGTGCCCAACCTTCAACGATCTCAGTGTCCAGGATCGTTGGAAGTTTATTAAAAGCATCAAAGCATGCAAAAATTGTCTGTGGGCCCATCCATACCCTTGCAGGAGCGGTCAGGTCTGCAAAAGGTGCAAAGGCGAACACCACACACTCCTGCATGAGGAGAAGGATGTCATGGCATCTGCCAGCAATCAGCAATGACTAGATCATCAGACATACACATCCGTCGCCTTCCCCTCGGATTCACAGTTGATGACAACGGCGGTTGTCAAGACTGAACACAAGCGAGGCAATTGCGTCGCGGCACGCGCACTGTTAGATTCTTGTTCTACAGTGAATTTAATCACAGAGCGATTCGCGAATGCCCTGCAATTGCGTAAAACTCATTGTTCGGTGAACATTGGAGCAGTGGACGGTCTGTGCACTGTTTCGAACCAATATGTTCAGGTGACTCTTCATTCAAGTTACAATAACTTTGAACAACAATCAAACTTTTTGATTGTTCCCAAGATAGCTGATGTCGTACCTAGTGACGTTTTCCCTCGACATCAGTTCGACATCCCGAAGAATCTTCAACTCGCGGATCCTCAGTTTCATCTGCCAAGATCAATCGATCTTTTGCTAGCCTCCAACACCATGTTGTCAGTTTTGTCCATTGGACAAATCAAATTGTCGCATGGAGATTCTACCATTGTCTTACAGAAGACTCGGTTAGGATGGATCATCGCTGGAGGCTCTGAACTGTTATCGGCCTCAACAACCTCTCCTTGCAACGTCGTTAAATTAGATAAGCTCATCGAACGTTTCTGGATTATCGAAGACTTCGATCACGAACCCGTTTGATCTCGTGACGAAATTTCTTGTGGACAACACTATGTTACACATACCAAACGAGATGTTACTGGTAGGTACATAGTTCGTCTTCCATTCAGAGATTTAAAATTCAATCTTGGCGAATCTCGTTCGCAAGCGCTCAAACGTTTTTCTTCCTTGGATCGAAAACTTTCATCAAATCCTTCATTGAAATCTGAATACACCAGAGTGATGGAGGAGTACATCTCCCTTGGTCATATGACTCTTTGCGATGAGATTGAAGATGGCTATTACCTTCCTCATCACGCCGTTATCAAGGAGTCCAGTGAAACTACCAAGGTTCGTGTAGTGTTCGATGCCTCGGCTAAAACGTCTACTGGCATCTCGTTTAATGATATTCTTCTGGTCGGCCCCACAATCCAGAATACTATCTTCGAACAAGTCCTTCGTTTTCGCACTCATCGGTACGTCATCACAGCGGACATTGAGAAAATGTACCGCCAGATTCTAATTCATTCTGACGACAGACAATTTCAAAGGGTTCTGTGGCCTTACCAAGGCAAACTCAGAACTTTTCAACTCAACACCGTGACGTTTGGTAGAGCCGCTGCTCCGTTCTTAGCGATTCGTACCATACAACTTGCGCGTGATGAGGCACAGAACTTCCCACGTGCCAGTAAACTTCTACTTCGTGATTTTTATGTTGACGATTTCATCTCCGGAGCAGATTCTCTAGACGAACTTATAACCATTAGAGATGATATGATCGCATTGCTCTCTCGCGGCGGTTTCGTCATCCGCCAATGGTCATCCAATCATCGTTCAGCTTTGGATAAGATTGATAAAAGGTTCTTTGATTTGGATTGCTTGATCAAAGATGATCCAGTCCAGAAGACTTTGGGTATCATATGGGATGCCCAAGGTGATCTGTTGCAGTACACTTTGACTCAGGTTGATCCTAACGTTGTTGCAACCAAACGTAAACTCCTCTCAGAAGTATCAAAGATCTTCGATCCTCTAGGACTCTTAGGACCCGTGACTTTATTCGCCAAAGTCTTAATTCAAGACTGCTGGAAGGCAAAGATTACATGGGATGAGTCTCTTCCTCAAGATATCCACAAAAAATGGACGTCGCTAGCACTCC
The DNA here is from genome assembly GCF_001412515.2 of Diachasma alloeum. Classification (NCBI taxonomy): domain Eukaryota; kingdom Metazoa; phylum Arthropoda; class Insecta; order Hymenoptera; family Braconidae; genus Diachasma; species Diachasma alloeum. Next base: position 1,641,730 of record NW_021680423.1, read on the forward strand.
AATTACCAAAAATTCGTGAAGTCTCGGTTCCTCGACAGATTTTAATCGAAAATCCCTCTCGCATCGAAATCCATGGATTTTGTGACGCCTCCAGTCACGGATATGGAGCTTGTCTGTATCTCAAATCCAGTAATCCTCAGGGTGAGGTTTTGATCAGACTGATATGTAGTAAATATCGGGTAGCACCGTTGGGCGGAGTTACAATCCCTAGGTTGGAACTCTGCGCAGCGACCATCCTCAAAAAATTATATGTGGAAACTACGGCTCTGTTCGACTTCCCCATCGATCAGGCATACTTAGGTCTGATTTCACCATCGTTCTTTGTTGGCTTAAGAAAGCTCCTCGTCTTCTGAGAACTTTCGAATCAAACAGAGCGGCAGATATTCAAACTTTAGGTGATCAAGTTAGTTGGAGACATGTCCGGTCCGAAGACAATCCAGCTGACGCGTTATCTCGAGGACAACTTCCGTCTGAATTTGTCAATAACTCNAGAACTTTCGAATCAAACAGAGTGGCAGATATTCAAACTTTAGGTGATCAAGTTAGTTGGAGACATGTCCGGTCCGAAGACAATCCAGCTGACGCGTTATCTCGAGGACAACTTCCGTCTGAATTTGTCAATAACTCTCTCTGGTCTTCAGGTCCTAGATGGCTAATTCTCGAAGAACCTGGATGGCCGCAATCCATCGTACCCTCCGCAGTTCTAGTGCAAGGACTGAAAAGGAATCTCTGCCTGATCACTACCACTTCATGTGACTCTCTGTATTCTCAGTTCTCTGATTTCGAACGATTTGTAAGAGTCATTACGTACATCCGGCGATGGAAGTATCCACAAACCCCTCGGAATCGTCCACTCACTGTCAAAGAACTTGACGAGGCTGAGCATCGAATCGTCAGGATGGTTCAGCACAAGCGTTTCTCTGTTGAAGTACGAAGGCTCACAATCAATCAATCTTCGACGAACTCAACTCGTTCATCAGCAAAGGGAACCTCGTTTGATCAATTGCATCCCTTCGTAGACGACAAGGGACTGCTTCGTGTGGGCGGTCGGCTCAAGAAGTTCGAACTATGGTACAATCAGAAACACCCAATCTTGTTGCCTAGTAAACATCCGGTTACCGACATGATCATCCGTCGGGCTCATCATTCGAATCTCCATACAGGGATTCAAAGTACTCTCTACGCGATTCGATCCAAATTCTGGATTCTGAACGGTAAGGATCAGATCAGAAGGATTGTTCGTCGTTGTATCGAATGCATTCGTCAGAAACCAACGTTAGTTCATGCTCAGATGGCAGATTTGCCTAGATCTAGAGTGAACGAAGCACCCGCTTTCTCGCAGACAGGTATTGATTTTTTTGGTTCAATCCTCATCAAAGAGAAGAAAGATCGTAACAGATCGTTTCTCAAGTCTTACGGATGTGTATTTGTGTGTATGGTCTCTCAGGCTGTTCACATTGAATTAGCGACTGATCTTTCCTCACAAGGATTTTTGGCAGCCTTTCGCAGGTTCACCGGCCGCAGAGGTGTTCCTGAACAGGTTTACTCCGACAACGGTACAAATTTCGTTGGAGCTAGTAAAGAGCTCAGCGAATTGTACAATCTTCTTTCTAGCCCCGAATTCGCGGAAAGCGTGGGCAATTACGCTCTATCTAAACGCATCACATGGCATTTTAATCCACCATTGTCTCCCCACTTTGGAGGGATTTGGGAAGCAGCTGTAAAGAGTTTCAAACATCATTTGAAACGCGTTTTAAAGGACCAAAGACTCACTTATGAGCAACTCAATACTTTGCTGATCGAAATTGAAGCGATCTTAAACTCTCGACCGTTGTGTACTCTTTCGGCTGATCCCAATGATCCCTTGGCTATCACTCCAGCCCACCTGTTGATAGGCCGACCATTCAATGCCTTACCCGAAAAATCGTTCTCGTCAGTTTCAGATAATCGCCTGTCCACTTATAACTTCATCACCAAGGCCAAACAGGACTTTTGGAATAAATGGCACAAGGAATATCTACATGAACTCCAAACTCGCCAAAAATGGCTTACGTCTACTGCTGAACTGAAACTCGGTTCAGTGGTTCTCCTCATGGACGACGCTGTCGCTTGTGCACGATGGCCGCTGGGCGTGATCATCGAAGTGTTTCCTGGGAGTGACGGCATCGCTCGAGTTGCATCAGTTAGGACCGCCAGCGGTACCTATAAACGCAACATCACCCGCCTCTGTCTGTTACCCGTCACCTAGCTATGAGTCATAGCTAGAATTATCAGTTATATCGTTTATCAATCTATCGTACATACGTTCCTCTACTGCACAACAACCCACTGGTGGTTTATTTCGCAGCTTTTGCCGGGAGTACGTTACATCGTAACCCGTTCAAATCTACGCGCGCGCTGAATGCTAGTTTTTATCTAGTTCGCCACGCCACCGCTGCGAATTTTCCCCCTTTCGACTCGCTAGTTTCTCGCGGGGAAGCGCCCAACTGACGCTAACCCAACCTAATCTATTACACCACGTGTAACGGTCAAAACCGACGCTATTCGAGCACTTAAGTTTGTCAATCGATCTTTCGTGTGAAATCAGTGTTATTATTAATTCAAAGTGTCAATCTGACATCTAAAACAGTTACTTCGCAAAATCTGTAAAAATCAATTCAGATTAACGGTGTAGTGAACGGCAACGCCAATCGTATTGGAAATGGTGCAACGTGCCGCTTCCTCTACATCTTTTTTTGAAGTGGCGAACGGCCACTTCATCTAAAAACGTATCGGAGGTGGTGCAACGGCCACCTCATATCTTCGTAATTTAATTACGAATATCGTCTCGGAATCACACAACGTGTGATTCCATAACCTATCTTTCGCATTATCGACGCGTGTGTGTGTGTACATGTCCATAGCTGCGTCCGACACTTCACATCGTAGTGTTCTTAGGACAGACTTTGCAGTGTGGTAGCGTGTGTGTATGTGTATGTAAAACAAGTGTCATTCGCAGTTGTAATCGATCCATTATATCCTAATCAATAAATCTGGGTTTTTTATGCCGTAACGGCTTTTTCCCATCCAATTCTGTGTTCGAATGATTTAATCCCTTTTTTTTGTGTTTGTTTTTTATCGATTATTCGTGATTTTTAATTCGACTATTATACCACCTAGGGTATGATAGCCTGTACGTCATTTCAAATTTCCTATAAAGAGGCTAAGGATTTGGTTACTCGTCATAGTGAGAGACGTTTAACGGAAGGAAATGATTTTGAAGAGAATATTCATGTTTTCAATAATCTGAACAATGGGGGGGAGGGAGATAGCTCGGACAATTCTTCCTCTACTGGCACTACGGTGGCCACAACAAGACATGAAATACCTCAAGGTCATGTTTTGCTGGATCTTAAGCAGTCCTTCATGATCGAAATCAACAAGTTTATTCAGATTTTGAGGGAAACTCTGGGTAATGAAAAGAAAGTGGTAGAGGGAATTAAGTTGGCGGAGGACCGATACAAGAGTTTATGTAAATAATGGATTTACGTATTTTACAGTAGAATTGCCGGAGTTTATTAAATAAATGGAATGAGTTTACGTTTGTAGCCGAAAATTTTGATATTATATGTTTGAATGAATCCTTTTTTAAAGATGGAAAAGAAATTGATCTTAAAGGCTTTTATTATGTTAATCTCAATCAACCTAAAGAAGTTCATGGAGGGGGCTCAATTATTTATATTAGATCTTTTTTGAGTTACAAAAAACTTAAATTGAATTTTCCCAAAGGAATTGAATGGGTAGGGATTGAAATAGAATGGAATAAAAAAAAATAGAAATCCATAATTTTTATCGATCGCCATCTTTNTACGTTTGTAGCCGAAAATTTTGATATTATATGTTTGAATGAATCCTTTTTTAAAGATGGAAAAGAAATTGATCTTAAAGGCTTTTATTATGTTAATCTTAATCAACCTAAAGAAGTTCATGGAGGGGGCTCAATTATTTATATTAGATCTTTTTTGAGTTACAAAAAACTTAAATTGAATTTTCCCAAAGGAATTGAATGGGTAGGGATTGAAATAGAATGGAATAAAAAAAAATAGAAATCCATAATTTTTGTCGATCGCCATCTTTTTATATTCAAGTCCAAGATTGGAAGAATTTATTTAATTTTGTTCAAAGAACCTTAAACAATGTGATAATTTGTGGAGATTTCAATGTACACTCTGATGAATGGGGTAGTGAACTCAATGATTCGGAGGGTTCTTGGTTTTTAGAATCAGCACTTAAAAATGAATTAGTAATTTTAAACACTGGAGAGAGAACGAGAATTAATTCCGAGGGGAAGATTAGTGTTCCGGATATCTCCTTATGCTCTGCTGAACTAAAGGTGATTGCTCAGTGGTCTGCTGGGGGAGATTCCTTCGGCAGTGACCACTTTCCTATTAGTATTCTTTTCAGTCTTGGTAAATTTCAAAAGCAAACGGATAGAGTTAAAATTTCAACAGTTAATGTAGACTGGAAACTATTTAAAAACAAATTGGAATCTCAATTAAATGAAGATTTAATGAATGTTAATGAAGAAAACTTCCTTAATACATATGACGAATTAACTGAGATTATTATCGATTGTCTATTAGATTCATGTGGTAAAAAATCAGACCATTCTTTAATTCCTAGAAAGTATCCGATAGCAATTTGGTGGAATAAAGTCTGTTCAGAACTAGTGAAAGATCGGAAATCTAAGTTAAAAGTTTTACTCAATGATTTTACAGAGGAAAATAATGATAAATATGTAAAAGCATGTAATAAAGCTCGTAAGGGAATTTTCCGAGTTAAGAGAAAATCTTTTGTTGCTTTTTGTGACACGTTGAATCCGGAAATGGCGATGGATAAAATATGGGGTTATATAAAGGCCTTTAAGAATAGAAAATTAAATCATTCTCATAGACTAAATAATTCTCCTGAAGATCCAAAAATTATTGAATCAATCAACAAAGTTGCCCCAGATGTCCCTTCAGTTCCTATAAACATTAAAGAATCTCTAGTGATTAACAATTTATTAGATAAGGACATGAGTGTGCAAGAAATAAAGGCTACGATTGGCAGTGCAAAACTTAATTCAGCCCCTGGAGAAGATCTGATTTCTTACAGAATAATTAAACAGCTACCAGATAAATCAATTGATCTTTTGACAAAAATATTTAACTTCATTTTTAAAAAGAATAAAGTTCCTGGAGATTGGAAAAAACAATTAGTTTTCCTGATTTCTAAACCAAAAAATCGAGGTTATAGGCCTATAGCTCTTTCTTCTTGTATTCAAAAAATTTTTGAACGGATAATTAATAATCGAATTCAGTGGTTCCTTGAAAATAAACATTTCTTTCCTAAACAATTTTTCGGTTTTCGTAGATTAAAATCTTGCAATGATAGTTTATCTTCCTTCATTACAGATGTTAATATTAGTTTTATTAAACAAAAAGTATTGATGTCAAGTTTTTTGGATATTGAATCGGCTTACGACAATATTAATATACAGGTTTTGGCGGATAAATTAATAGAAATAGAAATTTATATCGATAATAGACTTAATTGGAATAGACACATTGAGTACACTAGACAAGCAGCTTTGAAAATGGTTAGTGTTATGAAATCTATAGGGAGTCTGAAATGGGGAGCTCATCCTTCAACTATGTTAACTGTATATAAAGGATTAGTTAGGGCTAGACTTGATTGGGGAGCTATGTTTTATGGAGATACTAGCGGTAAAAATTTATTACGAATAGATAGAATCCAATTTGCTGCTTTGAGATCTGCTTTGGGCTGTATTATTACGACTCCCACTAACATTCTCCAGCATCTTGCAGCTGAACCTCCTTTGGAATTTAGAAGAGAGTTCTTAACGAAAAAGTTATTATTTAAGTCAGCTAGTGATAGAAGAAATATGATTATTAGTAAGCTCAAGTACATGGATGAATTGAAGAGTAAAATTCCCGGGAAAAAATCATTTTACCATAAATTGTATTCATTTTAGAAAGAAATTGAAGAAAACATCTCTAAAGTGGATAATCATGATCTTCATCATAGTTTTGAATTCCCATTGCACTCTGTTTGGGAAAAAATTGAAACAGATATTGTCACAGGACTCGAATTGAAAAAAGATGAAGGAAATATTAGTGAAAAATTCAATGAAATAATTAATAGAGACTATAAACAGTATAAAATATGGGCTACAGATGGTTCCAAAGATCAGGGTTCGGTGGGAGCGGTGGTTGTTGATGGGGAGGGTATCATTAAAGCAAAGATAAAACTACTGAATTATTGCTCAAGTTTTTTCGCAAAGGTAGTAGCAGTTAAAAAGGCTATAGATATAATCGAAATTGAGTCCTACAATTTGAATTTAATTTGTTCTGACTCTCTTAGTTTGATACTTCAACTGAGAGGCAATTGTTTGGATCCGAAAGCATATCGGGAGGTTGTTGAAATAAAAAATAAAATTTTAGATTTAGAAAAAGAAAACAAAGATAGAATTAATGTATATACCAGGACATAAAGGCATCCAGATTAATGAGGAGGCTGATCGGTTAGCTAAATTGGCTCGAGAAGAAGATCTTTATGAAAATGGCAAAGTTTTTTGGCGAGAATTCATCCATGACAATAGGGAAAAAATGATTTCTGATTCTAATAAATTTTTGTGGGCGCATTCGAGGGCGGAGGATGAGGCAATTATCTGCTTTGAAAATGTCAAAGAATTTCATTATAATAAACAGTGGTTTTCTGGAATAAAATTAGCAAGAGGTACGATTAGTAGGTGGAATAGAATTAAAAGCAATCACTCTCTACTTAATAGTCATTTATTTAGGAAAAACATTATTATGAGTTCAGCATGTGAATGTGGTGACCTATGGAAGGATATTGATCATATTATTTGGGATTGTCCAGATTGTCATAAAGGTAGAAATACATTAATTCAGGAATTACTAGAGTTAAATGNAGTCATTTATTTAGGAAAAACATTATTATGAGTTCAGCATGTGAATGTGGTGACCTATGGAAGGATATTGATCATATTATTTGGGATTGTCCAGATTGTCATAAAGGTAGAAATACATTAATTCAGGAATTACTAGAGTTGAATATGAATTCTGGAGATAATATACAAATAGTTTCTTTGAACAATAATAAGAAGGCTATGTTTTATATAGATAAGTTTCTTACTGATAATAATGTCAAATTATAAATTATAAATTATGTTTGTCGTGTCATAAAATTGTTACCCATTTATCATCTGTGTTGTCTATTTTGAATTGAAGAAGGCGCAAGAATAACTGATATGAATTGGTACAGCCCTCTATTGGGTATAACCACAACTAATACTTATTTGGAGGAGAAATGGTGCCTGCCTCTTCTAGAGTGAGAGGATATAACCACTTTGAACAGAAGAAGAAGAAGAACGCGATTTCGTTAATTTCCAACTTTTCCTGCAACTTATTCATGAAAATGGTATAGAAAGAAATGTTACGTCTGGCATGATGAAATCTGTATTATGCTTATTATTTTTTCATGCAATTTTTAGTGTTAATCAAGAGTAATTGAATATCTGGGAGTCTCCTATTTAATGCAATTATCAGTTTATAGTCAAGTTTTGAACAAACGAAATAGTTCGCAAAAAAATATATAGTGCAGAGACGTGCTGGACAGGCTCAATAGTGATTTGAGATGGGAATGAAAGTAACTCAAGAAGATTTATTTCTCAACCCCCCGGAGAAACAACACTCATGTATTTTCCCCGAAATTCATTTTTCAAAAAATTGAAAAAAATTAGCGCATTTTCCGGAGGGATAAATTTTATAACAATATAATCTCAAACCCCTCCCCCTCAACCCCCTAAATTTTCATCCCTCCGGATATATGCGGGTGTCTTCAACCCCCCGAAGAAAGCGCTTACTCATGTATTTTCCCCGAAATTGTTTTTTAATTTATAAAAAATCAGCGCGTTTCCGGAGGGGTACATTTTATAAAAATATAATCTCAGATCCCCTCCCCCTCTCCCCCCTCAATTTTCATGCTTCCGGATATTTGCGGGTGTCTTCAACCCTCCAGAAAAACCCCAGTCTCGTGTATTTTTCCCGAAATTCATTTTTCAAAAAATTATAAAAAATCAGCGCATGTTTCCGAGGGGGTAAATTTTATAAAAATGTAATCTCAGACCCCTTTCCCTCACCCCCCTCAATTTCTATCACTCCGGATATATGCGGCTGTCTTCAACCCCCCGGAGAAACCACATACTCATGTATTTTCCCTGACATTAATTTTTTTTTATTTATAAAAAATCAGCGCATGTTTCCGCAGAGGCAAATTTTATAACAATGTAGTCTCAAACCTCTCCCCCTCAGCCCCTAAATTTTCATCCCTCCGGATATAGGCGATCGTCTTCAACCCCCCGGAGAAACCGCATACTCATGTATTTTCCCCGAAATTCATTTTTTTTGAATTTATAAAAAAACAGCGCATGTTTCCCGGGTTGTAAATTTTATAAAAATGTAATCTCAGACCCCTCCCCCTCACCTCCCTCAATGTCCATCACTCCGGATATATGCGGCTGTCTTCAACCCTCCCGGAGAAATCGCATAATCATGTATTTTCCCCGAAATTCATTTTTTTAAATTTATGAAAAATCAGCGCATGTTTCCGAAGGGGTACATTTCATAAAAATGTAATCTCAGACCCCTCCCCCTCACCACCCTTCAATTTTCATCCCTCCGGATATATGCGTCTATTTTCCACAGATAAAAAAACCGAGCGGATAAATCAATTTATTTATTGAATTAATTAATTTTTCAATTCGAAAATCAATGCATAAATAGATAGTTGTTTAGAAATTAATTTTCAATCGTTTTTTCAACATAATTTAAAATATATATATTGTTCATATAAATTCTGCCTCCCCCCCCATCAACGGGTGAAAATCTCAACCCTCCGTATACATACCCTTCCCCCCACTTCTCACAAAGTTCAAATTTGTTAGATTCGATTCTTTTATTTATCTAATTATTTGATGACCCTCTTCGTCCCTATTTGACCCACAGCATTCTCCTCCTACATATCTATTTGCCATAACATTTTTCACGTAGGGCAATTGGGTCAATACAGGATTAAACTAATTAAAAAAAATGCCAACATGAACCTATTGGATAATCAATTACATGAGAACGTTCCGTTACCAGTTTTGAAAAATATTTCTCCCGCCACTGCTGCGCCATGCCAGTCGGTAAAGAATTAGGTTGTTTTTATAAAACTCAATGCAGAGGGCACTATAGAGCCACCGGCTGATTTTTTGACGGGGGTGTATAAATAGCCAATTCTATGGAGGTTGGGGCGAAATAATGTTTGTTTATCTTTGAGTACGTAGTTAATACATTTTGAAAGAACTTTTATCGTAGGAAGAGCATTAGTCTTCAACCTCACTCTAATTAATTTTTGTTCTAAGAAACAAGTTTGTATTAATTTTTATCTGTTTACGCTGTTTTATCATATTAGGCAGAACAATAGGATAAAACCATTTACCTGTAGATTCACTTTCACTAATGATTTGATCGAAAGTGAAATGATTCTCGCATAAACCCCTTCCCAGGTTCAGATCTTGAATACCAATAAAATCCAACCACTGCTGACGAATATGCGGAGATTTCGATGGGATCTGAAATCTACATTTGTTCTTGCAATTAGGGAAAGAGCAAGGGTAAATCATCGTTAACTGACTTATATCAATTTGGGGGTTTGGCCCCCGAATATCACCTTATGTCAACGGGGCGGCTCCCATGATCTTTCGATCATGGGAGCCGCCATGTTGGAAAGCCGGTAGCACCCTGGCGCCATTATTTCGTGAATTGACCGAAAAACTCCCTAATTGATATTTGCAAACTTCACTTTATCTTCGTAATTATTTATTATTCAATTTTTAAATGGTCCGTAGATCCAAGTTATTTGGAGAATCTTAACTCTTGAACTTTCATTGAATTATACTGTTAAATAAAGGGTCCGTTTAATTAAATAAGATGAGTTTATTGACGGAATTTAGGGCGATAAAATAAAGAACCACGTAAAACCACGTAAAACTAAATACGCATCCACGGAATCAGACAAAAAAATAGATTGACGATAGGTGGAAAGACGATCGTATATGAATGTGGTTGAGAGGGAAAGAAAGAACAAATACGCAACACTACTCTCTCTCCTGAAAAGTTGTCGCCCCGACAACTACGCGCCTGTTAAGGGGTAACGGAAGCCGTCGCAAAAGTTTATTTTTCCAACCCATTTTTCTCCGATTGTGTCCAATATCAAATAGCTGAAATTTTCACTAAGTATTGACGGGAGTCTGAGCGTTGTCGTCCATCAATTTTTTTTTAGCATCAGCTGTGTCATTAAGTTTTCAGCATTTTTTTTTGCAAAAAATCTGAAAAATAATAGATGGAGGACAACACTTATTCTCCTCTCAATACTTGGTGAAAATTTCAGCCATTTATATTGGACACAATCGGAGAAAAATGGGTTGAAAAAACAAACTTGTGCGACGGTTTCCGTTACCCCTTGAAGGCAATTGTAGTGACATTTCAGTTAATTAATAACTGAAATAATACTTCAATGATCTGGGGCCTTCAACCCAACTCTCTTCGAAAAAACCAAACGGAAAATACAAGAAAGAGAGGTTTGACTCGAAATAGTTCATGAAATCTTGAGGTGTGATCTTCTTCCTTCCAACGTGAGGTTCCAAATAGATGATCCAAGGTGAGGATTCAGGATAGCTCTCACGAAACATCAGGGGGGCTATTCTCAACAAAAAAGAAGGGTTGGTGGCGGCAGATTCTGATTGTTCAAAAGAGTTGAAAGAGGTAACAATCGACAACATTTGCATCAGGTATTATCTATTGACAAGTATTCCATGGCAATAAGTTGTCGTTTCTAATCTTCCCGGGGATAATTAATTGAAAGAACTGATTGTTCTGAGGTTAGTCGTAGCCATTGACTAAAATCAGGTTAATTATAATGATGCAAATACCTGGATAGAATGATTACTCGTGGAATGGGGCAAGCCGGTTTATATGAACGACTTTTGGTTTGGAATGAGCAGATTTCTGAATTTGGAAAACTACTTCGTTTAATTCATCTCTTATTACAAATGGGCCGTCCCCAGTCCATTTACAATTTAGGACATTTCCCTTTGATTCTTTTGGGATTGAAGAACCACACTTTTTGTCCAGGGGAAGACAACATATGGGTCTTCGAATCGAATCTCCATTTCATCTGATCACTTTTCAACTGACAGTGATTTCAAGTCTCAAAATGGATAGAATCTAACTTTTCTCTCAATTCGATTACGTAATCTGAAAGATTGTTGTAATCATTTTGAGGAGGAATTCCACGAACCAAATCTAGTGGGTTTCTCAACTCGCGGCCCATCATTAACATGGCAGGTGAAAATTGTGTGGTGTCATGCTTGGAGGAACGATAGGCCAACAGAAAAAAAGGCATCCATTTGTTCCAATTTTTTTGACTGAGATTGACGTGCTTGGCTAAATAATTAACTAATAGATTCTATTGAGTCGTTCCACCAAACCATTAGACTGGGAATGAAGGGGAGTTGTTCTTGTCTTATGAATTCCTAGAGAATCTATGATTTCTTTGAACAAGAATGATTTAAAATTTCGACCTTGGTCTGAGTGAATTTCTAAAGGGACACCGAATCGAGAAATTACTTCGCGAATTAAAGCTTCGGTCACGGTTCGAGTTTGATGATCTGTGATAGGGATAGGTCATCTAGAGTAATAATCAGTAATCACAAGAATGCAGCGATTCCCAGATGAGAATTTAGGAAATGGACCTAAAATATCGACTGCAATTCGAATGGGAAGCCAACATTGTACATTTGAAGCTCGCACGATTTACGCTCTACTACGATTTTTGTGGGGGTACCGTTACCTCTTAAGGGGTAATAGAAGGCTACCGTTTCCTCGACATTTTCAAACAAATTTCCTGCTCAAAGTTATTAATATTTTTTCAACCCAAAGCACATTGATCTTCATTATCGCTTCCTGTAGATTAATGTGCTTGGATTTGTAAAAATATCGATAACTTACAGCAGGAAATTTGTTCAAAAAATTGGAAAATCAGCGACATTCTGTTACCCCTTAAGGAATATCTCAAGACAATCGAATCTAAAAGTTAGTCCCTAGGGATTAAAATGCTCGATGTAATGCTATACCTATGGATTTCCGGAACAAATCTCAATAACTTAATTTACTGCATTTTCCTAAGTTATTGAGCAAGAACTGTTTGAATCAAATAAAATATTTGTTAATCAATTTTTAAAGTCAAATAAGGAATGCTTTCAGAAAATTTCCATTTTTTCGAGTTCAATATCGCAGAAACTATTTATTCTAAGATTTTACAAAAACTTCACCGTATTCAGAATTTAACAATCCATCACGGACTAGTTAAAAAAAAAAACATTTTTTCAAAAATTCATCGTTGTCGGCATGTAGATGTTGAAATAGTATATGAGGTATTCCACGCCAAATGAGTCAACCGCTGACCCTCACCCTCTTAGAAATTGATGGCGATTTTTTCTAGGATTGGGGAGGTTGAAAAACTATATCTCAAATTTTTTCACATTTTTTCAGCAGCCCAGTTCGGAGATATGATTTTTGTTTCATTTTTCCGGTTTCTTTCAATAACTCGAGTTCTATCCTTCCGATTTATAAAGCGTCAAGATTTTTTGTAGCGAAGCTACTTATTTATCGTTCGAATTATTTTACTATATTGTATTCGCACCGGCTCAGCAGCCGAATACCTGACTACGTCACCTCGTGACGATTCGTCATATTTCGGGCACCCTCGATCGGATGATCTAATTGCCTATATCGTCGCAAGAGACAGATTCGTCATAGCTCTCAAGGTGTAAACATCGACACATTCGCTGTGAATAAATTCCATTCGATTTCTACCGTTATAACGCGTGTTATAATTTCATCAACCCGTCCAACATTCCCGAATATCCCACAAGTGGTGACCCTGACGTGATCCTTTTAACGTGATCAATAAAATTATCGTTTTAACGTGTTCAGAGTGAAATAGTTGCCGTTAAAATTAAAGTAATTTTCGATCGCGTGGTTTTCGTGGATCTTTCGAGAAGCGTTAGATTTTTCGACACGTGCTCGGGAGCGTTGTATCGTTCCACGCGCTTGTGTTACCGCGTGATATTTTGTGCATCGTGGTGCATCGCTAAGCACCCAAAGACGTTGTGCTGCACCGTGAAAATTATCACGAACAATTTCGCCGTGATTAGTGCGCTTTTAGACGATTTTAGTGATTTTTCAGCAAAATGCCTGACGAGCCCGACACAACACAGGCATTGAGACGCCTCGTGGTTCGAACGGCACCATTTTCTGCCGAACGCCCGGAGCTTTGGTTTGCTCAACTCGAAGGGCAATTTCACCTCGCAGGTATCGAAAATGAACTCGACAAATTCCACATGGCTGCCGTCCACCTCGACACGCATGCCGCAGCTGAGGTTCAGGACATCATACTGCATCCACCTGCTCAAACTCCATATAAGGCATTAAGAGAAGCCCTCGTGGAGAGACTCACGGCTTCACAGGAGGCAAGACTACACCAACTCCTGGACAAAGAGGTTCTCGGTGATCGTAAGCCCTCACAATTTTTAAGACATTTAAAATCTCTTGTCGACAATATTCCAGAAAATATTCTGAAAACTAAATGGCTGTCACGCTTGCCAGCAAATACTCAATCAAATTTAGCGACGCAAGCAGATTCCACACTGAACAAAATGGCGACATTGGCCGACAAACTAATGGAAATATCGTCTCCACCAATTATTAACGCCATTTCTCCAGGCGCTGATCCAGCCGTTGCCGCCCTGGAACAGAGATTTTCGCGTCTCGAACTTTGCATTTCTGAACTAGCGAACGCAATAAAAAACGAACGCTCCCGCTCTCACTCACGTTCCAAGTCTCGTTCAAGGCCTCGTTCAAGGTCATGCAGTCAAAGATACGAAAAATGCTGGTATCATTTCAAATTTGGTGATCAAGCCACTCGATGCAGGCCTCCTTGTTCAATGTAGACGGGAAACGAACCGTCGGATCGTTAGCGGCGGTAAACGATCCAATCTTCCGCTCACACCGCCTATTCGTGTCGGAAATTAATACCAAAGTCAAATATTTAATCGATACCGGCGCGGATTTGTGCGTATATCCACGAACGCTTTTCCCTGGCAAAAATAAGGCAACGGAGTACATGTTGTACGCAGCAAATGGCACACGGATACACACATACGGCTGTACTGTCCTCTCGCTCAATTTCGGCCTCAGAAGGGATTTTTCCTGGCGTTTCACTATTGCGGATGTCGAAAAGCCAATTATCGGCGCAGATTTTCTCGCGCATTTTGGACTTTTACCTGATTTAAAGAACAATTGTCTATTAGATTCAGCAACCGGTTTATTGACGCAATGTATAGCGTCATTATCGAATATCGTTTCAACAATTAAAGCTTACCGGCCGACCGAATCGTCTTGGACAGATCTACTTGCCAAATTTCCGTCAACTAAACCGGATGGAAATTTTCAATTGACAAAACACACAATGGTCCATCATATCGCAACAACGCCCGGACCTCCTGTATCGAGTAAAGCTCGTCGTCTCGCCCCAGACAAATTAACGATCGCACAACAGGAATTTCAGAAAATGATGAAGCTAGGTATCGCTCGTCGTTCAAAGAGCCCCTGGTCTTCACCGCTACACCTGGTGCCCAAGAAATCTAGCGATTGGCGACCCTGTGGAGATTATTGCGGACTTAACGCTCGTACGATACCGGGTCGATATCCAGTTCGCGTACTAGAAGATTTTACCGCCAATCTCGCAGGCAAAAAGATATTTTCAACCGTCGATCTCGTTCGTGCTTTCAATCAGATTCCTGTCGCACCGGATGACATCTGCAAAACAGTAATAATTCGGTTTATTCGGTTTATTCGGCCTTTCGGTTTATTCGAATTTCCATTCATGACGTTTGGACTTCGAAATGCTGCGCAGACATTTCAGCGATTTATCGATGAAGTAACACGAGACCTAGATTTCGTTTTTCCGTATATCGACGACATCTTAGTTGCCTCTAAAGACCCCGAAGAACATAAAAAACACCTTCGTCTCCTATTTCAACGCTTGGCAGAGTATGGAGTTGTCATCAATACCGCCAAATGCCATTTCGGAGAACCAGAAGTCGACTTTCTCGGTTATCGTGTAACGGCGGAAGGAATTCGTCCGCTTCCTGAAAAAGTTAAAGCTATCGTCAACTTTCCTCGACTAGAGAAAATTAAGAAGTTACGTGAATTTCTCGGCATGATTAACTTTTATCGGAAATTTGTTAAAGGTGCTGCAACAACACAGGCACCCCTTCACGAATTTCTTCAAGGTTCTAACGTAAAAGGGTCTCATCCAGTTCCGTGGACTACAGAAGGAGAAGCCGCCTTCAATGCCTCTAAGAAACAACTGCAAGACGCAACGCTGTTAGTGTACCCAGATACGTCACTACCGTGGGCTGTTTTTACCGACGCGTCCGAATTTGCTATCGGCGCCGTTCTTCAACAGCGCAGAGGTACCGTCTGGGAGCCGCTCGCCTTCTTCAGTAAGAAGCTTCAACCTTCCCTGAGGAAGCGATGCCCATACGACAGAGAGCTCCACGCAATTTATGAAGCAGTTCGTAAGTTCAGGCACATTTTTGAAGGTCGTCACGTGACCATTTATACTGATCATAAACCGCTGCTGCATGCTTTCAAACAAAATCCTGATAAAGCAAATCCTTGGCAGTTCCATCGCCTTGATTTTATCGGTCAGTTTTCAACAGATATTCAGCATGTCGCAGGTAAAGATAACGTTGTTGCCGACGCCTTATCGAGAATCGAAGCCATATCCATAGCAATCTCGACGGCCGAACTAGCACAGGCACAAGCAGCAGATGCCGAACTCCAAGAACGTCTGCAAGACCCGAATGGCGTCCTTCAACTACGACCTATTAACATGCCAGAGAGTCCAACTCCAATTTACTGTGACGTCAACGATCAGCTGATTCGTCCCTATGTACCATTACCGCTACGTAAGAGAGTTTTTGACACTCTGCATAGCGTCAGTCATCCAGGGGCTAACGCATCAACTCAGCTGGTTGCTCAACGTTTCGTCTGACCGAGTTTAAAGAAAAATTGTCGTCTTTGGATGTCTCGCATGCCAGAAGAATAAAATCTCACGACACGTGGCATCGCCGATTCAAGACTTTCCCGGGGGAAGAACAAGATGCTTCGAACACATTCATGTCGACATCATCGGACCATATGTACNATGTCTCGCATGCCAGAAGAATAAAATTTCACGACACGTGGCATCGCCGATTCAAGACTTTCCCGGGGGAAGAACAAGATGCTTCGAACACATTCATGTCGACATCATCGGACCATATGTACCATCCAGAGGTTACCGTTATTGCCTGACAATAATCGACAGATTTTCGCGTTTCCCGGAAGCATTCCCGATTCCCGACATTACCGATGAGACTGTTGCCGGTATGCTCTACGCAAACTGGATTTGTCGTTATGGCGTTCCGCTTCGGATCACGACAGATCAAGGGACACAATTCGAGAGCCAACTCTTCAACGCTCTCGCTCGACGTACAGGCAGCAGACATATTCGCACGACGGTGTTTCACCCGCAAGCTAACGGCATGGTGGAACGTCTACATCGCCAAATCAAAGCAGCAATACGGTGTCACGAGAGTCCTCATTGGGTAGATACCCTCCCCACCGTGCTTTTTGGAATTCGTTCAGCGTGGAAAGACGATCTTAACGCCACATCTGCCGATATCGTATTTGGAGAGCCACTTCGATTACCAGGAGAATTTCTCGCTCCTGCTCCGAACAATGGCCTATCGGCAGTAACGATTGCCGACAGACTCAGAAACCACTTCGCTGAGCTCGCTCCAGTTCCCGGCACACGACACGGCCAACGTAAGGTATTCGTATTTAAAGAACTCACCTCACGTTCGCACGTTTTTGTTCGTTTAGATGCTGCTCATCATGCATTTAAGCCACCGTACGAAGGACCACATCGTGTCATATCGCGACACGAGAAGCATTTCGTCGTCTGGATCAATGGTCAAGAAACTGTCGTATCCATTGACCGTCTGAAGCCAGTATTTTCCATTGCCGAAGACGAAGCAGCCGACGCTGACTTGCCGGATGACGACAACGATTCAGACGACACTCTATTACTGTCGTCAGAACAATCGACCTCTGGTACGACACCAGATGTCTCACCGCAACCTGGACCATCTAGACGCAGATCATCATCTTGGGCTCCATCGAGTGACGCAAGATCATCTTTGGACTCAACTCCTCGACCAGTACGCTGGTCGCAACGCTGAATCCAAACGCGGCATCCATCCGGAAGCCAAAGATTTCAATCTAGTTTTATTTTGTCAAAGGCAATTGTTGGAGTAAATGGTGTTCGTGTGTAGGTAAACTAAGTGTTTGAGTTGGCTTTTGCTGTCCGGAGACGTGAGTTGTGTGGGGAAAAAAATTTTCTTGACTAGGAGAAAAAAAAACCACAGTAACAATATTTTTTTGTGACTTACAGGCTAAACTAGGGTAAGAATTTGTACATATATACAAAGCTTGGTTGAGCTTAGGCTAACAGGAGTAGCCATCCTTCTAATTGTCTCTGGAAGTGTCCTACTGGTGAGGCTGGGTGCCACCGGCTGCGTCTGCAGCGTGCTTATCTAACCGAGCTTTGAGCTCGGTGATATGTCTAGCATGCTCATCCAGCCACCAAAGCTTGGAGTTGAGTCGGCTGTCATCAAGGAGATCACGGTCAGGGGTAGACCTTGAGTACTTGGTTGGAGGATTGAGGCCCATGGCTAGAGGGATTTTTTTGTTTGCCGGGTGCTTGGGAAGATGGAACAAGGTTGGCACATTGTTCACATCTTGAATAATGCCCAGTCTATGCAGATGGGTGAAATGCTGGGGCTGGAGATATCCACTTTGGGCTGCCAAGTTGGCTTCAACTGGGTCCACAATGCTGAGTTTGTTGATGGTCTCGTTTTTTATGTCTCTGAGCTGGGAAAAATAATCTCGGGTGAGTCGTAAGATGAAGTTGTCCACCCTGGGGATGTTGGCTTCGTTGTAGAGGATCTGGTTACTGACCATATGTTTATGGTCAGTATGGGCTGATCGATACATCCGGAGGGAGGCTCGCAGGCAGAATCTCTCAAGGATTCTTAGTCTCTCCATCTGGGATGCAGACGAATTCCACCATACTGGGCAGGCATATGTGAGGAGGGGCCTGACTAGCAGGAGGTAACAGATAACACGGGCACGTTGGCTGATGTGCTGGTTATGGAAGAGGCGTCTGAGGGAGTGGAAGCGATTGGTGGCTTTTTTTAGCTGGGTGTCGATGTGCTTGGAGAATCGAGCGAGGTGGTCTATATGAATTCCCAAGTACTTGACTGTCTGTTTGGTGGGGATGTCAACTGTGTTTCTGGTGTCTGGTTTGAAGGTGGAGATTTTGAAGGTGTTTATGCCTGGTTGATTGCACCTGTTGATGAGGTTGACTGGTCTGCGGATTAGAATGGTTTCGCATTTTTGCGGGCTCATTCTGAGATTCCACATAGCGTACCAGTTGTTGGTTTTGTTGACAAGCGTCTGGAGAGGGGCTTGGATATTTTTTACATTTTTCCCTGTGACGTAGATAATCAGGTCATCAGCATAGGCGATGGAGTGAGTGTCAGGGGTGGTGTTGAGCCCGAAGGCGTTCAGGACACCGCTGGTGAATATCGAGAATAGGCAGGGGGAGTTGACTGTTCCCTGTTGTAATCCCGCGACGATCCTGAAGAGTTTGGAAGAGCAGTCTGAGCCGTCAGTCACGCAGAAAGAGCGGTTTCTAATCATGTCCCAAATGAGTTTGATCAAATTGCATGGGAATTCTTTTTTCATCAAGATAAACAGCAGTCCATCAAGCCAGACCGAGTCGAACTTTTTTTTAAGGTCGATCAGGGTGGCTCCAACCATGTACTTGAGGTGGAGTGTTTTGTTCACATCAGCGAGGAACTTATGAATGGCATGTGTAGTGGAGTGTCTGTGCCGAAAGCCGAATTGGTTGTCCGGGATGATATTGTTTTTATCACAGTGGCAAGTGATTAAGTTGTTGATCACTACTTCGTACACTTTGCTGAAATTAGGGGTCAAGCTGATTGGGCGATAGCTGGAGGGATCGCCGCTGGGCTTGTCCTTCAGGATTGGGATTACTTGAGCCACTTGCCAAACTTTGGGGAAGTAATTTAAGTTGAGTGCGTTGTTGACTAGGATAGCGAAGTCGGTAATCATGTTCGGCGGCAGGTGCTTAATGACATTTGTTGGGATGTTGTCAATGCCGCTGGACGTTTTGTTCTGTAGTTTTTTGATGTATCTAGGGTATCTTCAGACGGGTGAGAGGCTCTGTTGTTAGATGTGAAGGTGGTGATAACTGTCTTCTGCGTTCGCTCTTCCTCGAAAGTGTGCTTAAACCTTGCCACTTTGGCATCAATGATTTCTCTGAGTCGAGTTCCTTCATTTAGATGACGAGGAGAGTTTATCGACTCATAGAAGGCTCCAATAGCATTAAGCTTACTGGTTGGATCAGTAAATACATAGTTGTTGTTTACCAGTGGAGTTTTGGCTAAGTCGTTCCCCGAGCTGGTGAAGATGTTGATGTTGCTGTCAGGAATGTGGATGTCAGCTAGGCCTTGTTTTGGTTTTGGTCGAAAGATTCTGTTGACAGTTGGCATGAACTTTGCAGAGTCTCTGAAGTTGATCATCTTGAAGACATTTATCCAGTGCTTATCAATGGATTTGCTAAATTCTAGTTTAAGCTCTTCCCCAGTGTGTGCAAGGAACAGCTTGATGGACTTGGTCTCTGGGGTTTTCGATCCAGGATCAATTTTTAGTCTGCGATTGAGTGTCGTTAGAAGCGAGGATTTGCGTTTCTCAAGCTGGGTGATTTTTTTATTGGTATATCTCTGAGTGTTGCCTGTGGTTCTTGACCTAGGGACTTTCTTGTTGATTTCATTGATGATGCTTTCATTGATGGACTCAATAAAGTTGTCAATCTCTTCCTGGTCAAGGTTTCTGTCGCTGGGCACGTTGATATCATAGCTCTTTTCCAAGGATGTAGTGAAGTCATTCCAGTCAGTTGACTTATACATAAGCCTGGGTGTTTTAGGTGTTTTTTGGTGTCAACTTGGAGAGTTACATAGCTCCAGACTCAATAGAAGGGCTTTGTGGTCACTGTCATATATGGCAGTTTGGATTCTATCGTTGTTGAGATTGGCGATCTTGAGTCTCGAGTCTAGTATGCAGAGGTCCAGGACGGTTTGGGCTGGTAGAAATGTGGGCTCATTGAGTGGGATGAGCTTACAGCCGTACTCGTACGCGTTGATTGTCATCCAATCCGTCAAGCCGGTGCCTCGGGTGTTGTCAGCTCTGTCTCCAAACGACGTGTGCCTGGTGTTAAAGTCGCCAGCGATAAGGAAATAATTATCTGGGTCATCCAACTTTAGGGAGGTGAATAATTGGTCTAGCTCAGTCAGGAACTCTTGGAGTAGGGTTAGCCGCTGCGAAGCATCCAGGCTGATGATGAAGAAGTTTTTGTTGTCGCTGGTGCTCAACTTTATCGTTGTGTATTCAATTATTTGATTGTTTGTGGAGCTCGGGTGAGTGATGATTGAGTAATCCATATTTTTTTTTAACAATATTGCTGTGCCTCCCCCGCATTTTGAGTTTGGACGATCAGTGCGAATTAGCTCGTGGTTCGTAAAGATTGTCTTATGCTTTTGGGTGTTTTGTTTCTGAGATGAGCACAACGTCGAGGTCATGCTCCTGCGTGAAGTTGAGAAGCTGACTTCTCCGTTGATGTGCCACCAAGGAGTTGACGTTAATGGCGGCGATGTTGAGGGCTGATAGGCCTTTGGGTTCCTGCTGTGCAGGATGGGTCTGTTGGGAGCTGGCAGGGTTTTGTGTATCCATTATTGGAGTAGGGTGCAGAATTCAGCCGCTTTGGCCATGGCTTCGATTCTCGACGTGTTGATGGCCACTTCGGTGGCAATTTCAGTCAGCTTGGTGAATATGGAGCTAATGTCTTTTTTTAGGCCCTCAAGCCAGTTGTGCATGGAGTACTCTGGAGTTGGGGCATAATTGTGTTGAGGATTGTTTTGTGCTTGGCTCTGGGGGGCGAGGGGAACGCTTTGGGAGGCGTTTTGTGGGCCTCTGGGTTGCGTGGCTGTAGCAAAGGACACTGATGGGTCAATCAATCTGCTGACCTCACGAATTTTTTTGTTTGTTTTTTGTTGTCGAGCTTTCGAATTTTGCTTCAGTAGATTGACCGCACTTTTGTAGTACAGGCATCCCTTGTAGGTGGCAGGGTGGCCCTGCTTGCCACAGTTTGCACACTTGAGAGCATTTTTGTCTGAATTTAGAGTAATTGGACACTGGCCTGGTACGTGGTCTCCACTGCACTTCACTCAACTATAGGATAGGTTACAGTTTGAGCTGGCATGGCCGAAGCGTTGGCATTTTTTGCATTGGAAGATTGTTTTCTTTCTGAGGTGCTCCCATCTTACTCTCTGGTACGCCAAGACCTTGACTTTAGTCAGCTCAGAGAGGTAACTGTCATGGGAAATCTGCACGAGGAAGTGGTGCTGTGGGTTCACTTTGTTGAACACAATCGTAGTAATTTTAAGGATATTGACAGTTTTGAGATTCATGCCATTGATTTCACTCACTAGGTCTTGTTCGGCAAAGTCACCTTTTACTCCTTTTAGCACGATTGACTTGGATCGTAGGCTTTTGGGCATGTATGTGTAGAACTGGTGTTTTTTTGCTGTGAGTTCGGCTCGAGCTTTGTTGTGGGTCTCTAACTCTGATGTAGTTATCGTGATGGTGTTTTCATTGTCTTGCCTGACCTGGAATGATCCTTTGGCGATGCCATCTGTGCTGTCAAGTAAGGTTATGACCTCTCTGATGGTCATGTTGGAGACGTGGATAGGAGGGGCCCTGACTTTTTTATTTTTCTGTGATTGGGTAGCATCGGCTGTAGTTGGAGGAGTTTTTGAGCTTCCATCAGCCCTTGTGTCCATTGCATCACTGTCGGAGAGGCCATCAAAGCTGTTGCTGTCAGTGAATACATTGTCTGTCTTTGGCTGTATTATCAATTTTTCTTATTTTAACTGGCTTTTTAGGGAGGCTCCACTCGCCTTCATTCTTGGCATCTGTTACATTTTCATTGTCACTTTCATTGGGTGGTTGTGTGCCCTCTGGGACCCGTGTGGGCGGAGGCACTTGTTGGCTGCGTGTTCTGGCATTGGTGAGGTTAGGGGCGATTGTTGTGTTAATCTTTGGTTTGCCGAACTCTTTCATTAAATCTTTGTAATTCTTGTCGATAGCTGAGCTGGTGATGTTAATTTGCCTCATGCTAGAGCTTCTGAGGAGTTTTTGAGGAGTTTTAGTGGTCTGAGATTCAGATTTTCTCTCAGAATTGTGTCTGGAGTTAGCCAACTTGCTGCGTGGTGAGGGCATATCTGGTTGGGATTTAGCCCATGGAAACGTTGGGCGAGCGTCGCTCAGCCCATTGTTTGAGTTATTATTCGGGATGCTGATGGTGGGTGAGGAGATCAACAAAAATTACGAGAGAATAAGTAGAAAATCTACGGTAATTGGGCTAACTAGGAATTGGGGGTTAGGCTCGGCATCAAATGCAACCGTTCAGCTCCGTTGCGCGCGCGAGACTCCTTCAGCTCCGTTGCGCGCGCGAGACTCCGAGCAACACCTCACCCATCTAACCCTTACAGTCGGTTAGGTCCACAAAGTATTTTCTGACGAATGTGGCTTTGTATCTATAATCACATTCGTCAGAAAATACTTTTGGACCGTGTGATGAATGCAATTTTTCGTTAGAAGGCCCATAAACCGCGATCTAACCGAGGGAGGCCTTCTCACGAAAATTATCCATTTTCTGTCAGTGGTCCGTTTTGTCCTGCGGTCCGTTCTGCCCCATCCTCCCCTACGCAAAAATTTCGCGGTAACTTTCAAGGGGGTGAGGATCAGGGATTGGCCGATTCAACATGAAATACCTCATATGGGACATTTCACCAATTATCGACTGATCATTCGGTTTCAGAATGTCAATCATTTCTAAAATTTTCCCAATTATCAGTGGTATAAGACGGAATTTTGTCTCAAATTTTTAGAACCTAAACTCAATAAGGAAGAGAGATATGCGTAACTGATTTTTATTGCGTTGAAAGTTTTCAAAATAGGATTTTTCGGTCCGACCGGTAGCGGACATAAGTGTATATGAATAAAATGTGGGAATAAATAAATACCTCGACAAGTTGACATCAGAATGGAAAAAGTGTCGAAAAAAAAGTTTGGTTTTTAACTGAACTTTTGGGATAAATTTTTCATTATAGGAAAAAATCAAGTGAAGAGGGTCTCATCTCTGGAATCGTTCTGAAAATTTAATTTCAACAGATTGGATACTTTTTTTCTCGAAAAAATTTTTTCATTCAGGTTCGTGCAACCAATGTTATACCAGATGTTAAATATTATCATTTATATTACATAATTTATTTACAAATCATCTTCCAAATCTTTTTCCTTTTTCTTAGCTGCTCTTTTTGCTCTTCTTTTCTTTACTTCCGCAAACATCTTCTTTGTTTCTTCACTAGGGAAGTAAAATTCCTCCAGTGTATTCGGGTTCTCGAACCTGGGATCTTTGGGTATTTGCCAACCTTCATAAAGTGTTCTTCGTAATGCCATATCATTGATACTGTCCATGTCCAAATCATCAAGATTATCCGGAGGTAGAAGTGCAGCTACAGCGTACCTTCTCTCAGCATTTAAGAAATTGAACGTCGTGCAAGCTTTCTCTACGGAGAGAATTTCGTGTCTAATATCAAGACCTTGTAGGATGCTCTGGAAGTCTTTTATGAATTTCGTTTCTCTCGGATATGGTTTGTTTAGGCCTAGGAGCATAATATCTGGCTTTGGGTCTAAGACTTTGAAAAGTGTCATTGAATTTTCGTTGATATCCTCTACTGTCGTAATATTCCACCCAATCACGGTCCTTGGGAAAATTATCATTGGGCCCATAATACTTACACCAAGATTTAATTTGAATCCTTGCTGAAATAATTTGGATTAATTAATTTACTGACTCATACGATTACTCATAATTCTTAATCCCTATATCCATCCATTCTTTGAACCCTCACGAGTTCATATAGAATGCTCTATATCTACAGTAAGAGAAAAACAAGCTATCAAAAGTCTTGTTTGTGTCAACAAAATCGCTAGTTGAAAATTGCTAAAAAAGAAATTGTTTGATTCGAATTTGAAAGTTGCAAACATGAATAATTGTTCTGCTTTCGATGACAACGAAATATTTCGCTCAAGAGGCCGATAATTCACACGAGACGGTGCCTTTTAAGGATGAATATATCTCATATAGTGGAAAATTTATCAAGAAATATTTTGTCCCTAAGTTGCAACATTTATTACAAGATTATTTCATTTCATGCCCGGCTCCATTATCTGCTGAACGTTATCTAGAATGCTTTTTTTGTTCAACTTTTATCTCGAAATTTCAACTCCATGCCCCGTCACTTAGAGACCCCCAAAAACGAGGGGCTCGTCACTCCTCAATCGATTGACTCAGTGATTTCCAGAATCAGATGATTTCTTGTGATTTCCTGTTGTTTTCTGTGATTTCTAGAATGATTTTTGTGATTTTTCAATCAGCATTAGAAATCATGATTTCTTGCTTTCAAGAAATCACTGGGGAAATTATGATTTTGGGACCAGAGGAGTGAGGTATCTGTCGATAATGGTAGTTTTCTACATAACGTTACAAGACGTAAGAATGTCAGAAACTTCATAGCGTCGTATTTCGAGATTGGGTGATTTCGAACGCACCGATAGCATAACAAAAATTGTAAAGGTGAAACTGCAAAATCAATTTCGATTTTACACTTATCGATGATTTCTATGGATTTCCGATGATTTCCAGGAATCTTTAGAAATCACTACCGAAAATGGAAATCACTTCATTTCCAGTGATTTTCATCGATTTCTAGTGATTTCTTCCTTGATTTCCAGTCGAGTAGTCCAGTGATTTCCTAAGTGACAAGCCCCTCACCCAAAAATTATGAATTTGGATTGAAACAAGCAGCGCGACAGGAGCCATTTGACAGATTACATATGACTGTTACTCTCCGTGTATTTTTTTTTCTCCTTTTTTTCATTTCTACCAATTTCATTGGTAGTAGGCTTCCGAATGGATCCCAGTGTATGTATTTTCCCCTATTTCTATCAAATAAATTTGAAAAAACCATATATTCATGTTATATGGCTTCCTGAGTTATCCTGATGTGAAAAGGAACGGTGAAATGTGAGAACGGTGAGCTGTGTTAATTTTTTTTATCAAGAATTTTCGGTGAATTGTTCCATCTCAACAACTCTTAAATACTTATATCGACCTAAAACTCTATATAGAAATCAGTAGCGAAGCGGTAAACCGGGCTAAGTCGATTGTAACTATTGGCTAGTTTTTGACGAATATCTCGGAATCTAAAAGAGATGGAAAAAATTTTGTCATGACTTTTTTTGTAGGATCAATTGAGGCTTATAAAAAAGGTGATGAGAAAAATTTTGCTATCTCCCTCAGATTCCGAGATATTCATCAAAAACTGACTAGAAGTCAAAATCGACTTAACCCGGTTTACCGCTTCGCTACTGAAATGTTCCTTGACAATCCTACCTAGAAGCCAAAGTTTCAAAAGGCTTCCCTGACTTTTACCCATGTCATAGTACGCAAAAGTGAATTCCGACCAAAAAATATATAAAAACCACTATATCTCGAAAAATTTCAATGCGATGGTACCCATATTTTGTTGGATCTAGATAGATGACATCAAAACGCAACATTTGAAAAAAAATTCAATTGGACCAATAGTTTTTGAGATATTGAGCAAAAGAGTTTCATATGCAAAGTTGAATATCTCCGAAACTACTGGTCCGATTTCGTTCATCCAGAATGCCAAACTTTGTTACCAAAATCATACCAAGTTCCAAAATACTATCTCGATTTCCGCGAAAAAATGAAAAAACCAGAATAAAACTACGTTGTTCAGGGTGTAATACTTTTTTCAATCCAATTAAATAGGTATCATCATGACGAGTATTAAAAAAAAAAATTCGAATCGGTCGAATGGTTCAGGAGATATTGGCAAAAAAGCGATTTTCGAAGAATCGCTATATCTCAGGAACCGCTCAACCGATCGAGCTGAAATTTAGTAGAAATTTGAGTCTGAGTAGTACCAATTACCAGTCAGAATTTCAGCATCTTTGCGTCAATAATTCTCGAGTTATAGGGACAGTTTTGGACAGACGAACACACATGTGCACACACATACCTACAGACATTTATTAAATACACGAGATCGGCCGCGCGTGCTGAGATTTTCGAGATTATTCGAGATTTTCGAGATATTTCGAGATCGATTTCCTTTCTCCTTTTTACGATAGGATAAAAAATAGGATCATTTCTTCACATTTCTTCATGACATTTCTAGGCAATTCCACCCGAAAGTAAGAAATCGAGAAAAATCACGATTACAATGCTCCCATCCGAAAGCAAAAAAAAGTAGAAAAATTTTAAACATTTTGAAAGAGGGTTTTTAATTAATATTGAGGAATAAGGCAAGTAGAGGAGATATGAATAATATATTATTACCGTAGCAAATGACGGCCGGTCAGTCGTCACCA
This sequence comes from Diachasma alloeum, assembly GCF_001412515.2. Lineage (NCBI taxonomy): Eukaryota > Metazoa > Arthropoda > Insecta > Hymenoptera > Braconidae > Diachasma > Diachasma alloeum. Next base: position 1,668,624 of record NW_021680423.1, read on the forward strand.
TGGGGGGAGGAAAAACCAAAATAATAAATCCTTTGGCTCAGCGCAATCAGACAATTGTACGAAAAGAAGAAAAATTTCTTTGAAAAATTTTGAAATACCTTTAAGAATTTTTTGATCACACTTTGACGATGAGCTACTAATCACTTACACCAATCTCCTCAATTGAAAATTGTACTGTCCATCAACTGTCACTTTTGTTGGGGGTGCAAAAAAGGAAGAAAGAACGATTTTCTTGTTTTCAATTCCCGACAACAGTGACAGTTGATGGACAGTACAATTTTCAATTGAGGAGATTGGTGTAAGTGATTAGTAGCTCATCGTAAAAGTGTGATCAAAAAATTCTTAACAATATTACAAATTTTTTCAGAGCCTTCTTTTTGTACAATAGTTTTGTTGTGGTGTGCAAAAGGATTTATTATTTCATCTTTGTTCTCCCATGGTGGCGACTGATAGGCCGCCATTTGCCACGGTAATTATACATTATTCATATTTCCTTTATTGAAATCATTCTTCAATAGTAATTGAAAATGATCCTTCAAAATGTTTAATTTTTTAATACGTTTTTTTTCAATCGCAATTCAGAATGTTCGAGAATCCTTGAGTGACGGGACATCGAGTTGAAATTTCGAGATAAATATCGAACAAAAAAATTAATTTAGATAACGTTCGGTAGATAATGGAGCCAGGCCTTAAGGATTCATTTCTTGTCTGTGATTATTGAATAGCCGAAATGAAACACTACTATCCCTTGTTTCGCATAAAACGAACATTTTTCGTGAGCAAAATACAAAAAAAATATTTGAAGTGAAAATCAGAAAAAAAATGAATAATTAAATTAAGAAATAGTTGAATGCAACCGAAACCCCTAATTTCTGGACGACTAGGGCATATATTTTTTTATGTCATTGGGTCCGATAAACTGCGATCTAATCGAGCGAAGCGAGCTCAATGACATAAAATATTGGATGTCACGCGGCGATAAAAGTATTATCTGGCGAATGTGGCTTTATAATCCGAGCCGAAGCCATTATGCCTGATGACATAATCTACTACTCATATTCGCCAACATTTTTTTCGAAAATTTTTTCTCGGCCTAATGACGAAATATACTATATTTTATTTCGACTGACGAAAAGGCACTATTAGACACATAAATATAATAAAAAATAGTATATTATGTTCCGAGGACAGATAAGCCGCGAATTTCAACTTCACTTTGTTCGGTCAGAACGCGGTTCTCAGTACTTGGGGCGTAAAATATTATTTCATGTGCCTAGGACCGTAAAACTATGATTCTAACATCAATTTCCTCGGTTAAATCGTAATTTTCGGGCCCAGAGATATAAAATAGTGTATGTCACATGGCGATAGAACTTTTTTTTACTCATAAGATTAAAATCCTCGTTTTCGGCTCGGATTATAAAGCCACATTCGTCAGAAAATACTTTCATCGCCTGGTGACATAATATATTATTACATCACGTGGCACGATTCGCGGCATTTTAAGAAACTCAAAAACATGAGCCCCATACCTCATAACGAGTGAATTTCACGAGGGTCAAACGTTGCAAAAGACCAAGGTCACAAGTCATTTCCATTGTGAGAAAGTCAACCTCATTATCTATAAGGTGTGTGACTTAATTTTGACAGATTTTTTCTTCGAGCTTAAAATTATATTTAAAATAGAAATATATTCGCAGTCTTTTCTGGTTTTGAAAGGATCGGACAAAAGGTTTCAGAACACGGAATGACAAGTCTATGTAAGTTACAGAACCTGTCGGAATAGCAGAGTTTACGATGACAACTGATAAACAGCACATACAGCACTGCATTTTATACGAATTCCAACAAGTAAAAAATGCTTCTGAAGCACGGAAATCAATGTGTAGTGTTCTTGGTGCCGACGTTGTTTCTTATGAAACGTGTAATTATTGGTACAAACGTTTTAGAAGTGGTGATTTCGATCTGAGTGACCAGCCGCGTCCTGGACAGCCTCGAAAGTTTACATATGCGGAATTGCAAGCTCTACTGGATGAAGACTCAACGTAAACAACAAGAGCTTGTAGCTCAGTTAGGAGTTAGTATCGGAGTCACTCAACAGCTATTTCTAAGCGTTTGCGTCAAATGGGAAAAATCAAAAAACTTGGAATGTGGGTCCCACATGTGTTGACCGAACACAACCTAAATCAACGTGTGAACACGTGCCTTTCACTGCTTTCCCGGCAACAAAAAAAGGACTTCTTGTGGAGAATTGTGACGGGTGATGAAAAGTATATTATTTACGAGAATCCCAAACGTAAAAAGTCGTTGGTAGATCCCGGACAATCCAGTACATCGACGCCAAAACAGAACATCCACTTGAAGAAGATTCTCCTGTGTATCTGGTGGGACATGAAGGGTGTGCTTTATTATGAACTCCTGGAAACAGGTCAGACGGTGACTGCGGAACGCTACAGCCGACAATTGAACAAACTGAGCGAAGAACTTGATCGGAAAAAGCCATTTACTGCGCAAGGAAGCAGGCAAGTCATACTGCTGCATGACAATGCTCGACCTCACGTTGCTCGCGCGACTCAGAAGAGGTTCGTAAACTTGGGATGGGAAGTTCTCCCGCACGCGGCATATTCACCAGACTTGGCCCCATCCGACTATCACTTGTTTCGGTCCATGCAGCACGCCTTAGTGGATAATAGTACATTAGAGTACAAGGACACAAATTTCGTTTTCGACGAATGTTTACAGGCACGCCGTGCAATAAGTCGAGTTTATCGCACGCTGCGTTTCGCGCAGCGTGCTCCAAACTCGACTTTTGCACGATGTGGCATAAAATAGTACAGACCACTCGGGCATAAACTTCACATTCGTTGAAAACGAAATTTGTGCCCTTGTACTCTAATGTACTAATAACACGCTGGACGATGTGCGTAAATTCGTCGATGACTTTATCGCCTCGAAGCCTGCAAGTTTCTTTCGCGACGGCATTCGAATGTTACCTGAGAGATGGCGCAAGGTCATAGAAAACGATGGACAATATTTCCAAGATTAAGTTCGTTGTTCTCTATTTTTTTATATTAAATAAATTTACTGAAAAATCTGTAAAAATTAAGTCACACACCTAATATTAAGCTTTATTGGATTCTCCACTTTAGTATTTGGAGCCCTGGAAAAACCCGGTTGGACCTGAAAGAATCATTTTGTTCTAAAGAGTTCAAAAAAGCTATCAGAGACAATTGAATTAGTTTTGTCACTTAAGAATGCTGAATGAAACAAGTTAACGTCAAGACAAAAGATGATGACTCGACGAATTCAATAGAGATCAATAAATAATGAGATTGACCCGTGTAAATTTCATCCCTTAGACGGTATGACCCTTACGAGGTGGGACCCTCGTGAATCAGGAGTCGTCACTTATCACCCTCGCAAGGTGTAATCTTCGGGAAGCTTCACGGTTTACGATAAAAGGTAATGTCGGCTGTTTTTCTGCATTTTTTACATTTATTACGTAAATTATGGGCTTTTTACAATGTCATGTAAATAACTGCGGTTATCGACAGACGCCGCAGTTATGCTGCCAACCCTGACGACTAGTGCCATGGGGTTTTTTTACTCGTGTCAAATCAATAGAAAAAATAATTGATCACTAAGGCCAGAGACTCCATTTACGAAAACGGCTATTATCAGAAGTCGGCTCCAAATAGGTGATTGAAGTGAGCGACAAGTAGGGTTGGGAAGAAATTGAAACATTGATGTTAGAATTTGCCATAATTCATTGATTGGAGGGTTATTTTGTTGACAGAGTGAGGAAAAGCGTTTGAACGTGAATTGGGTGTTTTGAAGAGGGTCAATGGGAGATCTCGGCAATNGGGGGGGGGGGGGGGGGGGGGGGGGGGGTCATTGGAGGGTATGGTCAAAGAGAGATCTTGGGGGTTTCTTGGGGATAACTTCAGTGTGGAGGTCAGTGGTGTGGGGGTCAGTAGTGGGTATGGTAAGGGGAGATATCGAGTTTTTTTGGGGGTCACTCTCCAGGGCAGCTCTCCGGGTCATTTCAGGGGGTGGCAAGTCAATGGAGGGGATGATCGTGGGGAGATCTCGGGGGGGGGGTTTGAAGGGTATCTTTCCGCATGAGCTCTCAAGGTCTTTCCAGGGGGGGGGTCGATGGGGATAAGGACAAGGGGAGATCTCAGGGTTTTATTGAGGGTAACTCTCCAGGACAGCTCTAGGGCAGCCCCCAGGATCTTTCTAGGGAGGGGGGGTCAATGGGGGATATGGTCAAGAGGAACTTTCAGGGCCTTTCGAGGGGGTATTGATGAAAGGTATACTCGAAGGGAGATCTCTGAAGTTTTTTGGGATTGACTTTCTAGGGGAGCTCTGAGGGTCTTTCTGGAGTGGATTAATGAAGGGGATCGTCAAGGGCAGATCTTGGGTGATTTTGAAGATCACTTTTGGGGATAGCTCTCTGGATCTTTCTAGGATTTGCCAAGGAGTGTATGATGAAGAGGACATCCCGAGGGGTTCTTTGAGTTTACTTCCAGGTGTCAATAGGGGTGTGGTCAAGAGTAGATCTCGAAAGTATGGTTGGAACGGAATTCCGGAGAAATCTGGAGAACATTTCTCAAAGTAGGTTTGAGGGGATAACTAGGGGGATTTTTCTAGGGGGATCGCCGAGATTTTCACGGAACATTTTTCAGAGGAGTTTTTAGGGTATTTTCATAGAAAATGGCTAAGAGGAGATTCCTGGGGTTCTTAGACGATATTTCACATTTGAAACATACAATCGAAAGATTGATTAGAAAAGTAATTCGGGATTGTGACCCAAGTTCTTCATCAACCCATGGACTGCAAATATTTTTGTTTTGTAAATATCTAAAAAAAATCCCGAGATCTCCCCTTGACCATGCCCCTCATTAACATGCCCGCCCCTCGGAAAACCCTGAGTGCTTCTCTGTAAAGATACTCCCAAAAAATCCCCTAGATCTCCCCTTGACCATACCTCCCATTAATCCCCCCATTAATACCTCCCATTAATACCTCCCATTAATCCCCCCCCC
>NW_021680423.1:1674122-1676577 GCF_001412515.2 Diachasma alloeum
CCCCCCCCGCCCTTAAAATACCCTGCGGGCTGTCCTGGGAACTGACCCCCAAGATCTCCCCTCGACCATGGCCTCCATTAATCCCCTTTTGAAAGAACCCGATAACTCTCCTGGTAAGTTAACCCTAAGAAATCACCAAGATCTCCCATTGACCCTCTTCGAAACAGCCAATTCACGTTCAAACGCTTTTCCTCACTCCGTCAACAAAATAACCCTCCAATCAATGAATTATGACAAATTCCAACATCAATGTTTCAATTTCTTCCCAGCCCTACTTGTCGCTGACTTCAATCACCTATTTGGAGCCAACTTCTGATAATAGCCGTTTTCTTAAATGAAGTCTCTGGCCTTATTGATCACATTATACACGAGTAGGGAAGGTTGGGGTAAAATGGATACGTGACTTTTTAAAAAATGTTAGTGACGGGTTGAAATATTGATGAAATTTAATAATTTTTTTTTCAATACAAAGAACAATTCTTTTCCGNATCAATGAATTATGACAAATTCCAACATCAATGTTTCAATTTCTTCCCAGCCCTACTTGTCGCTGACTTCAATCACCTATTTGGAGCCAACTTCTGATAATAGCCGTTTTCTTAAATGAAGTCTCTGGCCTTATTGATCACATTATACACGAGTAGGGAAGGTTGGGGTAAAATGGATACGTGACTTTTTAAAAAATGTTAGTGACGGGTTGAAATATTGATGAAATTTAATAATTTTTTTTTCAATACAAAGAACAATTCTTTTCCGTTGTGATGAGCCTAAACTGAGCTCTATTGATACATTTGTTTCTGAGTTATGAATAATCTAAAAAAAGTCTAGTGCCCATTTTACCCTACCCTCCCCGAATATTATTGAAAGGTAAAATAATCAGCTCAATTTTCATTTTATTTGCAGAATATTCAATGCAAGTTGAAATCGTCCAGAGTCTAACCCCCGTCTAGAAATTGAATTCCGGAAAAAATAGACCATGGAAAAAAGAGACCAAGGAAAAGAAAAAATAGACCAAGGGAAATTTTTAAGTTGGGTGGGTTTTAACATGTTTTGTGGGTGTGGGCTATTTTTTCCTGGTCTATTTTTTCCGCCTACCCTATTGACCTATTTACCCTACGATGAACTTTTTACAATTATTATCGCTGACAGGGGTTCAAAATTTTTGCTCTGACGATAACTATCATATCCATATGAAAGTGCCATAGAATGGTATGGTAATAAAATTGGTGGCAATTGTAAATCAAAGCTGAATAGATACTACTATCTAAGTGATACAGAACCAGAAAAATATTCTGGATCAATAGTGCGCTGAGTATGTCAAAGTTCTAAAATTCTCTGCAAAGATTTGAAATAAAATTTACCATTGAAATTTTGTCAATCATTAGTCCATAATCAGCATCTCTATTCAGGATCGTCACTGTAGTTTTCCCTTCACCTTCATAAGCTCCTTGCCCTACTTTATGTCGAACCGGTTGAGAATATCTGTAAATAATTCAACAATACAATTAAATGCAACTTAGATTCTACTTTTCATCACCCCAGGAAGCATGACATAAAGCTGAATAATGCACATGAAAGGTCAATCGGTATGGATGATAAATACCGTATTAGTCGTTTGGAGTGCATCCTTAACAGTTGACAACATAAATTGGACATATTATTTGTAAGTAATTTTGTGTTTGAGTGCAGTGAAGGTTATGTCACATTGTTGAACTCAAGAAGCGTTCGATCAAAGAGGATAGACCTGAGTAGAGGCCCGGATCGGGGGGTTTGACTGACTCCAAAAAAGTTAGTTGGTACCCCATGGGAAAGGCGGCGTTCCGGTCGAATTGTCGGTAAATGTGAGTCGGGTGCGTGAGTAACTCGGCAGTAGCAGTCCTGCTGTGACAGGGACAGGTTCGGAGGGGGATTTTTTTCCTCCTTGTACTCAATGTTTACTTTATGTTTTTCAGTTGATTTATTCGCCGACTAATTAATATTAAGGGATGATACAAAGACTGTTCAATGGAGAATTAAATTCCCCATCCATCAACCCCCGTTTCATCCCTTAATCTCTGGAATAAAAAAATTAATATTGCGACGAAAGTCACCGCGCTATAAGAAACTCAATGGTTTCTCGGCGCAGAGCGCTTCTCCATTAATTCGCCCGCTAATTAAAAAATCGTCTCTCCCCTCCTAATTAACATGAAGGAATGAAACCAATGCTGTTCGATGGAGAATTAAATTCCCCATTCATCAACCTCCGTTTCATTCCTTAATCTCTGTAATAAAAAAATAAAAACTGCGACGAAATGCGCGGCGCTATGAAAAACTCAATGGTTTCTCGGCGCAGTGACTCCCGACAACTCGCCCGCTAATTCAAAAATCGTATCTCTGCTCCTAATTAACATTAAGGAATGAAACTAATGCTGTTCGATGGAGAATTAAATTCCCCACCCAACAACCCCGGTTTCAT